>NW_028230453.1:16670927-16949578 GCF_043228905.1 Azolla caroliniana
AATAGGAGGAGCCTCAGCCCAATGCACCGGAGATGACAACTACGGTCGACAACACTAAGGACGATACGGACAGGATAAAGCCTCAACCTACCAAGCGCCCGCAGACGAAAGAGCCAGCCACAGTAGAACGGAATGAGCCAGCAGAGACGGGTCAGAACATGCAGGGAGAGGTTAACACCGTGGAAACCCCCACAACGACAGAGCAAGTACAAGACATGCAACCGAGCAACGACGTGCCTACGGCCACTACGCCGTCCCCGGACCAGTACGTAGGAGCGGAACAAAACATCCAGGGTATTTCGGAGGATCAATAGAGGGATGGGTCTGACGTGCCATGGCATTGTCCCATAAGCGTGCCAGGTGTTGTCTACCGGAATCGTAACCGACATGCAGAAGCGCAGAAATATTATAATTCCCTAAAAGTGTTAAGAAGCAAATGTAACGGTTCACGCAAGAAACGTGAACAGCTAAATGCCCTATGTATATAAATGGCTGAAATCCTCTGTAAGAGGTAGCGTGTAATTTGGGAGTATAAGGCTTCTTTCTAATAGAATACTATCTTCTCTGATCTTTGTGCATATCCGTGGCTTTCTCTGTTGCGCACTGTTTAATCGTAACTGTGTAGGCATAAGTGCGGATACTAGTGCACTTCCTAAGGAGTTCGGTTGTAGCCGTCTCACTTATATGCTACTAGGATACGAGGGAGTATCCCATTACGATTTATGATACGACGGTTCTATTCTTTGTAACACGGTCACCTTGACGTCTACCTCGAAGGACTGAGCGTAGACAATGTTCCTAATCGGTAACAGTAGCTAAGTAGCTGTAACTGCAAATCTATGGTCTAGCAGCTAATTAGCTACAATGTAGCTAATTAGCTAAGTAGTATTAAAAGTGGTAGCTAATTAGCTATTGCCAAAGTTAAGAAGAATGGTTAATTAGCTAAGATGTAGCTAATTAGCTAACATCAACCTATAGTCTAGCAGCTAATTAGCTAAGATGTAGCTAATTAGCTACTACCATAATTAAGTAGAATAGCTAATTAGCTATTGCTAGTATATAGTGTAGTAGCTAATTAACTACTACCATATTTAAGTAGAATAGCTAATTAGTTATTGCCCATCTATAGTGTAGCAGCTAATTAGCTAAGCAGTATCAAGAGTGGTAGTTAATTAGCTATTGTAGCCTATAGTGTAGCAACTAATTAGCTACAATGTAGTTAATTAGCTAAGTGGTAGCTAATTAGTGTGTGGAAAATAGTACTAAAAATAGAGAGAGAATTAGTACTAGAGAAGGAAAGTACTATTAGGATTAGTACTAAGAGGAAGGGATTTTGTAAGACTCACGAGAGATAGATAGATTATATTATCATCTTCGGAGGTCAAATATGACCTATGAGACCAAAAATATTACATTTCACGTGATACGTGTGAAAGTGAGTAGTGACTCTTGATGTTCAAGAACTTTGCCAATGAATGTTGCAATCGAGAGTGCACATTGTGGTTGTGAGAGGAATTCATGCAAGGATTGGGTTCGGTTGAAGAGATGTGGAAAGCATGGTTGAATATGATCAAAGGCACAACATTGTATCAAAGTGTGATACTTAGATTCACGAACTTGTTTAGGGCAAAGTGTGCATAGCCGAGCACTCTCATCACTTGTGCCCCAACACCTTGTTTCACATCGCAATGCATGTGAGCTAAGTCGCATGGAAGCAATGGTTCGAATGACAGATAACGGTATGGGCTCTAACATGTATCGATGTGTATGATTTCCCCGTTCCGCAAAGAATATGGTTTTGTAGTTAAGTGCAACATGTGTAGTATAATGTGTGAAGCGTGACCCTCCACATTTGTCCCATGTCATGATACATTGGCGTTGCAAAAAGGCCTCATTTACAGAGGAATCTAATGATGCATCATGAAGCAAGTGTCTTGCATCCCATCTACCAAACCATTTTTCTATATATTGCATCCAATCGAAACACAAAATTTTGCTTTTATGCGTCTTTTGGATCTTTTTGCTTGCTTCCCACGCAATTCTAAGAAGTCGATGTGAGGGACTTTTTTGAACCTTAAGCATGTATTCAACAACCCTTTCCATGGCCATGATCTCGATGGGAAGCGATCTCGTCTCAAGGAGGAGGAGGGTGTAGGGCGTTTGTTTCTTAACTTGTAGAAACTTTGTAAGAAATGTTTTTGGACATTTTCAAACTCTGTCCACATAGATTTAGGGATGCTACCGCCCCATACTTCCACCCCATAGAGAAGAACCGGTGTCACCAAAGGGTCTAAAAGATATTTCTTGAGGACCCAACACTTAATATCTCCAAGATTGGATGTGTTCTCAAATGCATAGTATGCTCACTTATCCGCCTCTAAGCGGCGTGTAGCACATTCATTCCATCTATGATTTGAAGGAACTTCAAGGCCAAGATATTTGAAGCTTTCCACACATTCAAGTGGCTCATTGTTGTACATAATGCATGGTTTATCTCTTTTTTGGCTCTTCACAAGCATAATCTTTGTTTTAGAGCTATTGACACTTAATTTAGTATGCATGCAAAAAATTTCCAATGCCTTCATGAGCTTTTGTGCATCTCCTAAAGTATTTGCAAAAAACACTACATCATCTGCATATAGCAAAAGCATAATCACAACATTCCCAATGACAACTTCTTCAACACATTCTTCCTTTGCAAACTTGGTAACCATTTCTTCCAATTCATCAATGCATAGACCAAATAGTGTTGGTGAGAGTGGGCATCCTTGCTTAACACCAATAGTGCTTTTGAAAAAATCTGAAAGTTTATCTCTCATGTGCACACAACATATAACCTTCTCATAAATTCGGGAAATTGCAAGCATATATTCACTTGGCACCTCAAGTTCTTCCATTCGCCTCCAAAGATGCTCACGAGGTACCATATCGAAAGCTTTCTTGAAGTCTACAAAGCAACAATATAAACCTTTACCTCTAAGACAACTTTCCTCCATTAATACTCGAAGGGTGATAAGGTGATCAATGGTGTTATGGTGTTTCCGAAAGCCAACTTGTTAATAAGCTCTCTTACCATTTTTTTTAGCCCATACACTTATCTTTGATTCCATTATACATCCAAATATTTTTGCCATTAATGAGCCAACCATGATGATTCGATAGTTGTTTACATTATTTATATCTCCACCTTTGTGTAAAGGTTTGATCCAATTTGTAGTCCAATCGTATGGCATACCATGTTGCAATGCATCATTAAACATATCGCTTATCCATATGTGTGCTTCCTTTCCCGTCCATTTGAGCATTTCAGCCTTTATACATTGAAGATCGCTTGCCTTTCGAGAGGCCAATTTCTTAAGTCCTATGCATATATCTTCAATTGTAAAGAAGGGAGGCATATGTGAAAGAGAACCATAACACATCATCTTTCCGGCAAGAGATAACTCATATAAATTCTTACAATGCATAGACAAGTCATGAAGAGTTAAGTCACCATAACTCTCAACACGTTTCCCCTTCAGATTTCCCCAAAATTTAGCACATGCATGTGCTTTCTCTTGTGTTTGGATAAATTGTTGAGTAACTTCCCATATTCTTGTCTTTCTTTGAATAAGCCTTTTATACTCATGCAAATTCTTTTGGTAATTCGAGTAGTGTGATATTCGAGTCATCAGTGAACTCCTCTATGCCAAATCCCGCATTCCATGGGTATCCATTGCAATTCCAAAAGCATAGTCATAAAAGGCGTGGGTTAGTCTCATAGATCATGTGTCCCTATTTGCCTACATTTCCATCTTTAGGCAAATCCTCAACCTTATTTTTCAATCTTTCTTCATATGCTTTACGGCGAGCATTTTGTTGTGAGATAGTACGATCTTCACTCACAAAGCATTGCGTACCTTTGAGGCCTATTGTATGCACAATGACAGATGCCCAACTATTTTCAAGTATGATCCGCCGCTTTGTATCATCTGTCATTGTGCATACAATAGGCCTTTCTCCGGAGCAAGTAACACCATGTTTCCCAACTCGGTGTGCCCCATATTCATTCACATCCGACATCCCATAATGCATGCTAAAAAATTCACAAATGGCCTTTCCAAGGGAAGCGGGTGTTTCCATACTCTCCTCTTTAATCCCACGGATAACAATGTTCTTTGATCCTTGTTCACGCTCTTTCAATTCTTGAGCATCTATGCTTTCTATATTCTTCTCTTGATGCATCATATGCATATTAGATGAGTTTGATACCCCATCCCCACCACATACATCGGCCCATGATTTCGTTGTACATACATTTTTCATCGCACTTACATCCTGCCTCATCGTGTCTAATTTTTCTTCTTTTAATGCTTCCTTTAACTCAATCTTATTAAGGCACTCATTTGTTTCGAAAGAAGCTCTTTTACATTCTTGAATCTCTTCTTTAAGTTTTGCAACCACATTCTTAAGAATTTCATTCTCAATGGCAATAGTTTGGAGCTTAGCATTCTCTTTCATTAACATCCTAATCTCTTCACCTTGCTTGTTTATGGTTTCTTGAAGAGAAATCAAGTGACTCATAAGCATTTTGTCCATTGCATTGGAATCGAGATTTGTTGGTGATCTCTACTCATTATCAATCATACCCCCGAACTTTACGGCGGCTTTACGAGTATTTGCCAGTGTAGAGACAAACCCTACGAGAAGAGAGAGACAAAGAGGGAATGAGAGAGAATGTACCTTTCACTCAATTTAGGGCTTCAAACTCTACCTTGCGTTTGAGGAACCGTGGGGCAAATATGGTTGCGGATGAAAATGCTCATAACTTCTCGCCACGGTAACGGAATTCAGTAAATGAACATTCTTTAGAAAGCTCTCTAAAAGACCTTTCCAACGATCTATAGAACGTAGAAAACGATTGACGGAATGAACTTACAGAGAGCTTTGACAGAGAGAGAGAGAGAGAGAGAAAATGATGACTTCCATTCGTCTCTCAGTCGAATCCATGGGAGGTTATATGCTCCTCGTAAGTCGATTTTTGTGAAAAACTTGGCGCCATTAATCCTTCCTAACAGACACGAGATCAAGGGAAAGCCTAGGCATACCTATTCCTGATGTTGACCTTATTCAAGCCAGGGTAATCCACGACTAGAAGAAATGAGCCATCTTTTTTCTTGATGAAGGCAATGGGTGCACCGGCTGGAGATTTCGAATGTTGAATGAAATCGTTTGCCAAATTTTCCTCTATGTTAGCTCGAAGAACTTCACGCTCTGTTCGTGACAAGTTGTAGATTGGTCCTCACAATGGCTCTTTTCCTAGTTGTGAATCAATGAGACAATCATATAGTCGATGATGAGGAAGAGTACTAGCTTTTACCTTATCAAAAACGTCGACGTAATGATGATACTTTTTTGGAAGTTCAATTGTTGATTCCTCCTTAGCTGTGTTGGAAGGTTTCACTGATACTGTGAACACAAATATTGATTTCATGCATCCTTCCTCACGCAATTGATTTAGCGAAATGGTTGAAACCTTATATGTAGATTCTTGGGGTTGTCAATACCTGATTTCTCTTGTTCTCCAATCTATGTCCAAATTGTGTAATCTGAACCATGGTAACCCCAAAACAAGGGGATGTTCTGGACTACTAATTATATTAAACAATACTACACACGCCAAATTATCTAGGACAATACTAATTGGCTCTAACTCTTCTATGATATTTCTAGAAGCAATGGGATGACCATCAATGACTACTACAAATGCTGGGCAGGGAAGTTTTCTTAGGGATATCTGATGAGCTTGCACAAAATTCCTATCCCTAAAGCAAGAGGTAGCTCTGGAATCTAAGAGTGCTAAGATATGTACTGGAGGGGTACTTTTAGTACTAACTGTTACTTGAGCTAAGAACACATTGCTAACTTGCTTAGAGGGAATGGAACCAAATGGCTTCTATTTTGGCTGGACTTAGTCGTTTAACTCTTCTTCTAATTTACTAAGGACATCAAATTTGTTCGATAGAATTGGGTTATTAGTACTATTAGGACTATTAGATATTCCTATTGAAATAGACTCGGGTTTAGTACAATTAGTACTAGTGACTATTTGGTTTACTTGTCTTCTTGGCCTATGGGGATAGTTCACTACAATATGCCCCGGTTCACCACAATAAAGACAGAGTCGATTTACTCGGCCCGGACTAAGGTGTATGTGGGCTCTGATCTTGTCCTTGGCATCTGGAATTGACATTCTGAGCGTCGTTTGAAAAGGTGGTTATCGCATCGTACCGCGTGACTGACTGGTTCTGTCAATGACTTTGGCTCTTATGGGAAAGTCAAGGGTAAATCCTTGACATCATTACGTAGGCCATAATGAAATTGCTCCATTAATGTGTGGTCATCCCAAGGAATATCGGTGGCAAGAAGACGGAAATTCGCAGCATAAGCCGAGGCTGGCCGATCACCTTGGCACAATCTTCGGATTTTGTTGATTGTCATGCTAACATTGTCGGTATCTCCAAAAAAGGCTTTAAACTTGCTAATAAACTCTTCAAAATTATTTAACAAGGGAGAGTTTTTCTCTAACAGGGGGGCGAACCATGCCAAAGTCATGCCACTAAGTAGCGTGCCTACTAGTCGCACTCGTGATGCATCGGTGGGATATCGAGAAGGATGCATTTGAATCACTAAACATACCTGATTAAGAAAACCTCTAAACTGTGATGGGGTCCCATCAAATTTCATAGGAAGACCGATCTTGGGTTCTTTGTGAGTCCCTTGAGCGCTTGATGCTTGTTGTTGTAATGCTACAATAGTTGCTTCAAGTTGTTGAACACGTAACATTAGCTCCCTGTGTTGTTGTTTTTTGAGAGCTATTTGTTGAAGATCCTCAGACGGATGGTGATTTTCTTTTTCTAGTGGTACAAACTTCTCTTTTAAGCATTGGAGCTCTGAGAAAACAGATTGGTATTCTCGAGTACTAACATTTGCCATTTACGAGGGAGGATAAGAGGATTAGTATGAAAGGAAGGAGGGATAAGAGGATCATAAGTTCAGTTAAAATTGTCAAGAATAGTACTAAAAATAGAGAGAGAATTAGTACTAGAGAAGGAAAGTACTATTAGTATTAGTATTAAGAGGAAGGTAGTGTGTAGGACGAGAGAGAGAGAGAGAGAGAGAGAATGATGATAACATGTGATATAATATATGAAGAGTAAAGGACAAGAATAGCTAGGAGGCTTAAGACTGGCGTTGAACCAAATTGGTTCAAAATAATTCTTTGTGCTTCTTTTTATAGTGCTATCAAGAGTACTCCTGAAGTTTCTAGAAAGTTCCAGAGAAATCTAGAATATACATAAAATTCCTATAGTGAATTAATAAATGAAAACAATATTTTTTGTATTACAATGGATAGCTTAATGGTAAGGCTTCAACCCATGTGACACAAGGTCATGGGTTCAAATCCTTTTAATGTCATACCATGCTAACCATTCTATATATGACATTTAGCCTGTTTAATGCAGGGGTCTTCAGTGTTGGCCTAAGAGTATTGATCCGGAGGAGAAGTGTGGAGGGGGAAGAGTTGGATTGGATTAATAATGTAGATATTAGTTAGTAATATTACAGGAACGGACGGATCCGAATAGTTGTACTGATCCGGATACGCCCCAATTAGTAGTCGGTAGCCGGTAAGGCACCGTTTTGTAATTTGTACCGGATGCCTATAAAAGGATCTAGATCGATGTATAAATTTGACGGAAGTAATACAAGTTAAGTGTGCTATTTTCTTTATTTGAGGGTTACTTGACTCACCTTCCACCTCTTTGTCGTTATGGGTTGCTCGAGTTCTCTTGATTGGAACAACATCACAATCATCGTCAGTATCATACATAAAATCAAGAAGATTTACATTGGGAGGTATTGTTGGAACTTGAGCCATTGGAAACGATCCTCAATCACTAGAAACTTGATTATTGTTATCTGCATGGTTGTTAAGGGAATTTGAACCTCCGTGAACTTGATAGATACCTCATTCTAAACCTCCTGGTCGTCTCGAAGGACAGTGTGTAGCAATATCACCTTCAATACCACAAGAATAACAAACCGGGACTCGTTTTTCTTGTGGCACCTCTCGAACTTGGTTGGTGTTGAAACTTGCTTGTATTTGGCAGAACTGATTCGTTAGCTCATCAAGGCCTCGATTTAGTTGCTCGGAGAAACTTCCATAAGTTCTTGGATGATCTACATCTTGCATCATTGGTACACTAGCTTGGTTAGTTATATTAGAATTAAAAATGTTTGGAAAAATATGTCCTCCATGTACAATAGAGGATGGATGTGGAGCGTTTAGAATCGGCACCACATTCGCACTAGCTGTCGCCATCATTGTGTCGACTCCCATCCGCATCACTTTTAGTTTTCTAGCGTAAATTTGACATACTTGTAGAAGATTTTGAAAATTGGTTGGGTCCTTCAAATTCGCCTCCATTGCAAAGTAAGGATTGAAGCCCGCCTTAAAGCGATCCATCTTGAACCACTCATCCTCTACGCCTCCTCGTGGACGGATCCATCTTGACCAGGGCTCTTTGAATACCCTCTCGTACTCAGAATAATCCATCATTGTTGACATACGCAACGCAAAGAGTTCCTCTCGCACGTCTATCACATTATGACGTCGGATGAACCTGCTTCGAAATTGTTGAACCATCAATTGGTAGTTGGTTTGTTGATTGGGAGGTAGTGACTCATACCACTCTTGGGATCTTGAGTAGAAAGTTTCCACCAACAAGGGAAGTTTCTCTACCTCATTCATCATCCCAATCGAAACCGCATGATGCTCGAAGGATGCCAAAAAAGCTTCTGTTAGGAATAATACTAAAGCAAAGCTGGAATTAATACTAAAGAAGAGCAGTACTATTAGTACTAAGAGGACGGGACTGCGTAAGACTCTTGAGAGAGAGAGAAAGAGAGAAGAGAAAAGAGAGATAGCGAGGATGAGAGAGAGAGAGAGATGAAGATGATAACAACCAATATATTATGTGAAGGATAAGTACAAAATGGTTAAGAGGCTTAAGACTGGTGTTGAACCAATTTGGTAGGAAGAGTACCGGCTTTTCCCTTGTCAAATACATCGGCATAAGGATGATATTTCGCCGGAAGTTGTACTAAGGATTCCTCCTTAATAGTGCTCGAAGGATGTACTGATATTGCAAATAGGAACATTGCCTCCTTGTGTCCTTCTGTGAAATGGTCGAAACTCGATGAGTAGATTCTTCGGGCTGTCGATGTTGGACTTCTCTTGTTCTCCAATCTATGTCTGGATTATGTAATTCAAACCAAGGTAATCCCAGGACAATGGGATGCTTTGGACTACTAATTATATTAAATGCTACTACACACACAAAACTACCTAGGACAACTTGAATGGGTTCTGACTCTTCTACAATATTCCCAGAAGCAATGGGACGACCATCAATGACTACGACAAATGCGGGGTAAGGACGTTTTCTTAAGGGTATATGAGAAGCTTGGGCAAAATTTTGATCCATAAAACAAGAATTAGCTCCGAATCTAGAAGTGCTAGGACATGTACTGGGGGAATACTTTTAGTACTAACCATGACTTGGGCTAGGAACACATTGCTAACTTGCTTGGAGGGAATGGAACCACTAATGGAATTACAATAGATGGTGTGATGGTTAAGAGCTCGACCCATATACCATAAGGTCATGGGTTCGAGTCTTACCATATCATGATAGCTTCTGCATCCTAAACGCCATCACTTACGAAGGCAAATTGAAAAGCCATATCCACATAAGACTAAGACACAATTAATCTTCCCAAGATACGGAAAAGATCGACCCTCCCTAGAGTGCCAAAATGAAAGAGTGATGATAAAAAGAAGAGATAAAGAAGATATATAGATCCAAAACAACAAAGATCTATTGATAATGAATGATCATGATGGAAGGAAGAGAGAAAGAAGATACATAAATCCAAATCTACAAAGATATATTGATAATAACTCAACCACACTACATGAATAGGCAAGAAAACACCACAAGAAAATAAACTAATCCCACCACCTTACTCTTCTTCCCTTATTACAAAGGTATCACTTCTTCTATATTTTCTATCCTCCCCTTCTCACTTCTTATAATCTTCTTATTCTTCCTCCTTCCTCTCTTTTTCACGCTTTTTTTAGAAGTTGTATTCTCCTATTTTTAGATATGACACAACGACCTTCTAATCGTCATATCTCTCTCGTCAGAGCTCCAAATTTAGAGATCTAAAGTTCTAAAGATAGCTGACTTGACGAGCTTTTTAACCCATATGGTTCGTTTAGAACTATGTTTTGGTGGGCCGCTTTTTTCTTCTTTTACTTTTCTCCATGTTTCTTGCTTTTAGTTTGTCTTATCCTCAAGACCTTGGTTCGTGTTCTTCCTCTCCGGATGTGAATGTTCCATACCTTATATTCTTGTAGTGCTCAATACCTTGAATTTAAAAACACTTTCACAGATGTATAAATTTGATAGAAGTAATATAAGTTAAGCGTCCTTTGTTGTTAATCTTATTATCTTCTTTGTGTACTTGCCATCTGTGCTTTAATTTCTAATCATACGCATGTAATTAAGTGTCGGATATGTATTAAGTGGTCTGGAAGGTTACCTGGTAATAACCGGAGTGTTATGTATAATTTGCCGGATCAGTATCGGATAATCATCCATATCTCAACCACCCCTTTGTAGACGTGTTCCAGATAAGAAACCTTGTGTTTGCAACTAGTCCAACCCACGATAAACAAAGTTTTGGCGACAACGATTCCTGCATAAAGCAGTGAACAACGGGGAATGGATGTCTAGATAGAAGAACAACCCAGTGGCCAAGCGAGCGAGAAGATTGGCCAATCAACTATGGAGGCGGAAAGCTTACTAGTAGGTGGTCGAAGAGATCCGGAAGGATCAATATCGGATCAGTATTAGATAATCATCCATATCTCAACCACCCCTTTGTAGACTTGTTTCGGATAGGACACCTTGTGTTTGCGGCTAGTCCAACCTAGGATAAACAAAGTTTTGGTGACAATGATTCCAGTGAACAATGGTGAATGGATGTCTAAATAGACGAATGACCCAGTGGCCGAGCGACCGAGAAGATTGGTCGATCGATTATGGAGGCGGGAAGCTTACTAGTAGGTGGAAGAAGAGATCCAAAAGGATCAATATTTTCCTAGAGTGCTCCGGCGGGTCGTGGAGGAAACGGTTTGGATTCAGAATCAACAACACTCAGACGAAAGAAGCAGCCTTACCAGTCAGCTTGACGCCAAATCGATATTGTAGAATTTAACAACAGGCACTGGAGATTCAGAGGCCTTTTTGGCATTTAAGTCGGGATCGGACAACGACGAGCAGAGCGTCCACTTGAATTACAGATCCAGCCATGACACCCCAGACGAGCTGGAGGAAGACGGATTGGAGCACACACCAGAGTCAGAAACTCTATTACCAACACCTTCTGAACAAAAAATCCTGGTTCCAACACCACCGACAAAGGTGGTTGAACCAGTGCGACCGGAGGAAGAGATTCCAAAACAACAACTAGAGGAGGAAGAAGAATGCGGGCCGACACCATCGGTACACGAACCCACACCGGAACCGGAATGAGTTGAGGATGAGGATAACATGTCATACCCATATCCCAAGTATTGTGATGAATCAGATGCGAAAGCACATGTCTATGCCTTTTTACCGACATGGGAGGCCAACCATGTCTCACAGTGACTAACGGAAGTAGAAATCGAACGATCGAAAATAGTAGAATTTGACCTATGATTGGAAGGACCGGTGGCGCGATGGCATGCCAAAAATTTTCCAAGGAGTTTCACTACATTTCAAGCCCTGGGGATAAGTTTCATCGACAGGTGGAGCAGAGAGAGCTAGTGGGATGGTTCTATACTACGTGCCAAGAAGCAAATGAAACTATACCACAATTTATTATCCGATTTCAGACTCTACACAACCAACTGACAAGAGCACCACTGGAGGATGAAGCTAAGGCGGTATTTCTGGCAAGTCTCCCGGAGCCACTCCAAACTACGTTTGGAGTGGCTCCGGGAGACTTGCCAGAAATGGGAATTGACCGGGTACTCAAGATGGATAGGGCTCAAAATGGGAATTACATGGCAATCGGGGACCTACAACGTGCATTGCCCAACGATGAGGACCTATGATTCCAGCAGGTGGTGCAATGTACGACGTGTCTAAACCCCGGCCATTCCACCATAGAATGCACTATGAGGATACAATGTCTATTATGTCACTCAAAGACACACACCATGGATCGATGTGAGTACAATTTATTGAGCTGACAGGCTGCGTCGATAAGGCAGATCGAGCTCCAAGATGAGTGGAGGCCGGATGATGACCGGTACCGGAGAGAAGAATGATACAAACCAGAAGGAAGTCACCAGTATGATGACCGAAGGAGAGAGGATTATTTCAGGGATCGATACGAAAGGGACTATTCTCCGGAGTATGATAGGAGGCGTGGTGGAGACCACCGATATCCAAACCAATAGGGATACCATAACAACCGGTACAACACAAACCACCGAAGGGGTAATTTTAGACGGAATGAGCATTGGGAGACAGACCATGAGTACCATTGAGGGTCGGTCACGAATCAGGTTACCCCACAGACAGAGGAACGAAGAACGAAGCAGGCCAACTAGATGGCTTCCGGTATCCCACCGACAAATGAAGAAAAAGGTGAATCAAGTGGGGGCCGCAAAATATAATGGTATTATTGTTGGCAAGAAGGGCACTACAACAATCAATGCTCGGTAAAGAGCAAAGAGAAACAACTAGCAATAAATATGGTAACCGCCGAGGTCACGAATGTCCAATAGGTCACGACCCGGTCAAAAGGAAAGGCTATTGAATGGGAAACGCAAGAAGAGATCCGTAAACATGCCACATAACAGATACAACAAGCCAGTCAATGAAACATCCACGAAATGAAGGAACAGGACAAGTCACCGGAAGAAACAACCGGAATCACCGACGACGACCCATCGTGGCAGGCACTACACCAATGCCCAATCATGTTGCCACTAAGCCGGCTATTGCAGTTGGTTCCCTGGTTCACGATGTCGTGCCTTTCGGCGCCGGATCGTTTGCGTGAGTTGGGTGGGAACTGCTCGGGTTATGGACTAGGAAAAGGAAGAATTTGAGGCAATTTTAATTATGTATAGATTATTAGATGCTTGTGAATCCCACAAGTAAAGTTGTTTTAGTTTGTCTTAATCATAGTAATAAATTGAAATGGTTTAGAATAGTTTAGAGTAGAAATAGAAAAGAGATCAAACCTTGTGAATCCCACAAGTATTATATTATTTCGTGAATCCCACAAATATATTAATTGGTTGGTGTTTTTCGGAAATATATCCAATTTCCAAGTATTTCACAACCCCCCCCCCCCCCCCCCCACACACACACACACACATTACATAGTACTCCTCATCCTTATATAGTGATGAGAGAGTCTTCACAATCCATGCTTTTTTTCTCTAACTATAGACTATATGCTTTATCTAACATGCTTTTTCGAAATTTAGTTTTCATGCACACTGCATGTGCATGATTAGCTTTCTATCCCATCTTTTCTTTTAATTCGAGTGTATTGCATGAATAACTTTTTGTACCATGCATATCTAGAATATTTGCATGGGATAAAGTTTAGTATAACTTTACAATTCATAATATGCTAGTATAGTGATAAGGCTTAACATTATTAACATGGAGGTGCAAGGTTTGAATCTTGCCCTATGCATGTAATATATATTTTTATACTTTCTTTTATTTACAAATATGTCTCTTCATCCGGTGAGAGACTCTCACCGGCCTTCTTCATCCGGTTCTCACCGGATCTCCTTACCGGGTCTTCCTTGCCGATTCCTCCTTCATCCGATTCCATCCGGTTATCCTTACCGGGTCCTCCTTACCGGTTCCTCCTTGCCGATTCCTCTTTCATCTGATTCCATCCGATTATCCTTACCGGGTCCTCCTTACTGGTCCTCTTCGTCCGTTTCTCACCGATTCTCACTGGCCTTCTTCATCCGGCTCTTGCCAGTTCTCCTTACCAGTTTCGGTCCTTACCGGTTCCTCCTTCCGGTTCTCACCGGGTACTCCATGTCCTATCCGGAGAGACCAAAAGTGTAATTTTTCACGTAGTGTACAAAATACACTATGACACTCGCCCCCTCCAAACCCGCACATCCTCTGGTATGTGCCGAAGTTGTCAGTGATTGTTAGTCTTGTCTGTCCAGTCTCTGCCCGGTTGGTTTCATCGCCGGGCGTGCTTGGTTGCCGGCTCCGCCCGGTTTCCGGTTCTGTTCGGTTCCCGGCTCCGTCCGGTTTTCGGTTTTTAGTTGCTTGCTCCACCCGGTTACTGGTTGTCGGCTCTTGTATTTCTCCTTTACTTGCAATCCCCTCCGTTTCTCTTGCTATGTAGACTTTGTCTCTCCATTTTGAGCACATCCATTCTTTCCACCCGAACCATTGTTGCCATCCAATCCACCATAGTCTTCGTTCACTATTTGCATGGCCATGGTCGGTTGTCGCGGCTCCTCGTGCTCCTCTTGAGCATAACCCTTCATGTCTTGTGCATGTTCCATGCTTCCCACTTTGTTCACTTTTGTCATATAATCTTGCGTTAGAGTTGACAATCTTCATGTTAGAGCCCGCCTTCTTTGTTGAGATCTCATCCTCGGTAACACCCTTCAAATCCGCTTGGCCCTTGTCGTCTGTGGTAGTGTCTTTCCCTGGCCTCTTTCTTGTCTTCATCAACCTTGATTTTTTTTCCGGATCGGTCTTGTTCGATCGGCTTTCGGTTGAGTCGTATTAGCTTCTTTCCGATTCGGTCTCGTCCAATCGGCTTTCGGTTAGATTGTCTTCCTATCGGATTCATATTCGGCCGAATCGGACTCGGTTGATCGGTTTGGACCGAGTCAGCCCCCTTCCGGGCCGGTTTTTGTTTAGATCGGAATTTCGTCCGGATCATCTTCCATCTGAACCGGCTTCCGACTTTACCTTTCTTGCCGCCATCTCCCGTCTCTCCGGTCTCACGTTGGTACTCGGACACAACTGCCGAAGTCTCTAGAACTAGTGAGCAGGAATCCTCGGGATTATCATCCTCCGTCGTTTCACCCATAGCCACCTTCTCGGCTATCTCTCCGTCGTATGCATCGACTTCAACCTTTGTTTTCTCTCCGCCACCTTCCGTCTCTTCGGTCTCACGTTGCCTTTCAGACGCAACCGTCGAAGTCTCTGGAATTAGTGATGGGAAAGTCTCGATATGGTCATTCAACATTGACTCGTTCATAGCCACCTCCGACTCGATGTAATCTTTTGCGGCGACCTCCTTAATCTAGTCCGCCTCCCACTCTTTATCTCCATCAATTATGAAAGCATCTATTATGCTTACCTCTTTCTCATCCGATGTCTCGGATACTTGTGTTCCAAAACCTTCTTCCATTCTTGAAGTGGTGTTAGCCACTGTCAAGTCATCGACCTTATCCTTGGTCGACGTTCTTTCGCAAGACAAGAGGGTAGCTTGTTCTACACCCTCTCCCGTGGTACCTTCGTATTGAATTTCAGCCTTCATGTCGGCTACATCGTTTATCCTTAATCGATCATCCCTTATAGGCCATGTTGTTGTCAATGATATTCTCATCTTCCTCTTATCATGTCTTCGGCATACTCTTTCGACATCATCCCAATCCTCCGTAAGGCCATTTGCACCGTCATCATCTTCGAGTTGGATCCTGATGTCCATCCTTTCTTTTTTATCGATAGATCGATCTTATGAAAATTAGGACTTTATCCTCCCCCAACAATCTTTGTTCCCGCTCTGAGAGTCGAGCAAAACGATGCTCGAACTCTTTGTTCCCGCTCTGAGAGTTGTTTTAGTTTGTCTTAATCATAGTAATAAATTGAAATAGTTTAGAATAGTTTAGAGTAGAAATAGAAAAGAGATCAAACCTTGTGAATCCCACAAGTATTATATTATTTCGTGAATCCCACAAATATATTAATTGGTTGGTGTTTTTCGGAAATATATCCAATTTCCAAGTATTTCACCCCCCCCCCCCCCACATTACATTGTACTCCTCATCCTTATATAGTGATGAGAGAGTCTTCACAATCCATGCTTTTTTTCTCTAACTATAGACTATATGCTTTATCTAACATGCTTTTTTGAACTTTAGTTTTCATGCGCACTGCATGTGCATGATTAGCTTTCTATCCCATCTTTTCTTTTAATTCGAGTGTATTGCATGAATAACTTTTTGTACCATGCATATCTAGAATATTTGCATGGGATAAAGTTTAGTATAACTTTACAATTCATAATATGCTAGCATAGTGATAAGGCTTAACATTATTAACATGGAGGTGCAAGGTTTGAATCTTGCCCTATGCATGTAATATATATTTTTATACTTTCTTCTCTTTACAAATATGTCTCTTCATCCGGTGAGAGACTCTCACCGGCCTTCTTCATCCGGTTCTCACCGGATCTCCTTACCGGGTCTTCCTTGCCGATTCCTCCTTCATCTGATTCCATCCGGTTATCCTTACCAGGTCCTCCTTACCAGTTCCTCCTTGCCGATTCCTCTTTCATCTGATTCCATCCGGTTTACCGGGTTCTCCTTACTGGTCCTCTTCATCCGTTTCTCACTGATTCTCACCGGCCTTCTTCATCCGGCTCTTGTCGGTTCTCCTTACCGGTTTCGGTCCTGACCGATTCCTCCTTCCGGTTCTCACCGGGTACTCCATGTCCTATCCGGAGAGACCAAAAGTGTAATTTTTCACGTAGTGTACAAAATACACTATGACAACGGAAAGTTTGAAACCGGCAATGACACCCACATTCTTCACAAATCCGGGTGAGGTACCGGCAGCAGTGGACACCCATAGTCCGGCTGTGATGGTAATCGTTAAAGGCAACGAAGTACCCGATAATGTCCACAAAATGAAGGAATAGGCCAAGTCACTGGAAGAAATGACCAGAATCACCGACGATGACCCATCATGGCAGGCACTACAGCAATGCCAAATCATGTTGCCACTGCGCCGACTATTGCAGTTGGTTTCCCGGTTCACAGATAGTTTGGAATTGGCATTGTCACCACCGAATCCAACAATGACACCCACATTCTACACAAATCTGGGTGATGGACCGACAGCGGTGGACACCCACAGTCCAGATGTGACGGTAATCATTAAAGGAAACGAAGTACCCGGTACAATCATAGACGGAGGATCCAGAGTAAATGTCATCTGACGAAGAACATGTGATATGTTAGGTATCCGGGAATGGTAGTCGTGCCCATTCTGGTTCTGAATGGCAAACACAAGTTCGGTACGACCAACCGGACTCCAGACTAATCCGGAACCTCAACATCACGATCGGAGGACACGTGTTCCGGATCTCGACAGTAGTGTTGCAACTAAATGTGCTAGGGGCATATCCTCTATTGTTAGGCAGAACATGGCTAAAGATGATACACATCAAGCAAAACTGGCAAAAGAATATGATAACTTTCTTGCGTAGCAAGACCAAGGTACGGGTATTGACACAAGAACGGGTTGGTACGAGCAAATAGCTAACGCCATTATGCGCCAAAGGTATTAATATGTTGGACGGTTTGGTCGACGAGGAGGTGGACCATTATTTGGAAGAAAATCCCAAGATAGTGCCACTATTCGAGGTGGACGTAGCAAAAGTGGTCATGCCGTATGTCACAAACCGGGAAGAAGAACTTGACGAGCCAGATCGGGAGGCGATTCGGGAACTCCAGCAGCCCCAAGAAGTGTTAGAAAGAGAGATGGTCATGTCATTGTGGGTAAAAGTGTCCATACTGGAGGAAATCGATGTCGGCACAAGCAAGGCACCACAGCTGATGAACATGGCCACCGAAATGCCACCAGATGAGAAAACGACAATGATCGAATTGCTGAAAGAATTCAAGGACGTCTTTGCGTGGTCATATGGGGATATGCGGGGTCTGGACCCGAAGTTGTGTTACGAATATGTCCCTCCTATAGGAGGAGCCGATTGGTCAGGCCAAGAGCCGACAATCGAAGTCATAGAGAGTCGACAACATATTATCCAAGTCGACGACAAGGCCGACTAGTCGGGCCGACTGGACAGGCAACACTGGAGTCGGCTGGTCGAATTGACTAGTCGACTGATTAACTATTATTGTTATTTACTATAATAATAGGAATGATAGTAGCGGTGGCTACATTTGTAATTAGCCCACACAATGTATAAGTATAAATACACTTAGAGCAAACATATCGTGTAGAACAGAATGGTGTGTGATCCTCTATTTGTGTAAGCGATAGAGAGGAGAGAGTGTGTGAGCGGGAAGGAGAGAGTGGTGCCATAGCCTTGTGAGGTTTGATGCCAAGAGCCCTATGTGGCTGATACACTCCGCGTGGAGAGTGTTGTATTCTGATCTCATCTTGTATTCTCTTGTGTATAGTGGAATCTTTGTTCTCATGTGGTTTTTCCCGTGTGGAATCTCTGTGTTTTCTGTGCATCTGTTGTTTTTCTGGTTTTTCCACGATATTACCTATTTACAATTGGTGTTACCGACTATGGTAAGCATGGTGCCTAAACCTCAGTCATTCGGAGTTCATTTCAAGAAGATTATGGTTGAGAGAATGGACAGTGCGTACTAGTTGTCTTACGGATAACTGTGGGTGTGGTGTGTACTTCCAAGCGTAAGCGTGCAGACTGTGGAGGTTGGGGAGACGGATACAACTGACTTGTTATGTTATTCTATACGATGTGTATAGTCGACACAGAAATAACTCAACACGTGTGGATTTGGTGCCTAGAATCCCCATACCTGTAACCACTGGTACAACCTCGTGAAGATTTACAATCCAGGATTGATGTTCCTCAATGATGCACTTGGGTCGGGTAGGGATTTTTTAGGACATCTTGATGTCGTCTATGTTCCCCATTGAAGCTCTGCCAAAAGAAAGATTCTCCATTCAAAATCTTTTGTCATAGGTCTTCGATTCGTTCTTCTTCTTTCAATTCTACATAGATTTTAGTACTCCATTTTGGACCTACTTTGCAACTTCATATGTTGGTTTCAATTGTATTATCTCCATGGGTATTCATTCCACCATGGAAATGCAGAGGGTAAAAATGTTTTTTCTTTCTTTTTTGGCAATGGAGAGCTTTAGTTTTTGGTTTTGTTCTTTCAAAAATCAATTCATGGTAATGGAAGGGATAAAAGACTCCGTTGGTGATCATGATGATGAACTCTTGTGTTTGCTTGTAGCATCTAAGTATGTTTGATGTTTGGAACTTTGGATGCGACTTTCTTAATTTTTAATGAATTTATGATCTTGACCTTTGTTTATAAAAATGTTTTTTATTTTTTATTTTTTGTATTCTTAAAAAAATTTAGAATAATAAAAATAAATATAGACGGCTGCATTTCAATCATACTTGGAGCCATTTCACATATGAGTATGTCACAAATGGGAAGTATGGCAAGAACTATGCCACCAAATCTTGCCTTATTCACCCTTGTAGCGTTCAGCCTATCCAAAGCCAATTTCAAGTCTTTTGTCCTTCTCTCGAGTTTTCCTTCTCTTCCTTGATCATGTCATTTTCCCGCACTATTGATACCCATGACATTGCCGTGATGTGGGGTGAACATAGAAGGAAATAAGTTAAACTAAAACTTTTAAAAATGTTGAATGATAAAGCTACGGTGTGATATGAAAGACAAGTAACATATTGCATTTGAAAACAATAAAAAAATCTTAGCTCAATTGCGAAGAACTTGTAATATGAGTGAGAGGGGAAAAATAAACGTGTAATTAGGAAGGAAAACGTGTGATGCATGCGAAAATAAAAAAACAATCACTAGCTTTATTTGGGAGAGAGAGCCTCTTTCATCTTATAAAGCTATAGACGAGAACTCATTGTTTAGGGGAGAAGAGAGGTGGGAAATTTGGGTATTGAGCCCAAGATGTAGTGCTTGTAGTGTTAACAACTTACCACTAGGGTAAGCTAATTACAATAAGAGAGAGAGAGAGAGAGAGAGACACACACACACACAAAAGCTCTATCAAAATGAGAAACGAAGAAGCTTTGTTTAAATAAAGAGGGTGTGCAAGACCCGCCTCAACAAGAGGCGACATGGTCGTCAATCGTTGGGACGTTGCACCAAAACTCAAGGATCTCCCCCTTAAGCATCACTCGTGAACAAATCTTGTCTAATTATTCTTTTCTTCATATCTTCTTATTCTCCACAACATACTTGTTGTCTTAGGGTTTTATCTATTTCTTCTTCATGAAATTCAAGGTTCGTAGTTTATGTTTATTTTTGAAAAATTACCTCACCCTTCTTACCTCTCTATTACAAAACATAATAAAGGAAAAAGAAAATTGTGAAGAGGGATATTTCAAAAAATAAGAAATGGAGTATTTTCATATTGAAGAAAAGCATTACATGGGGAGCATTCCCATAATTTCCAGAAAATCGCCTCCTTTCCTTTGTGCACACAAGCAACTTAAATAGCCATCAACTCAAATACTCGACCACTAATATCTCTAACTACTCCTAACAACTCTTCCATTAATTTCTCTAATCCTAACTACACCATAACACTCTCACGGGGAGAAGAGTTTCATCCTTGAAACTAAAGACACAATTACAATGACATGACCCTCTCAATCTGAAATCATAATGAGAAAGAGAAAAACAATGTCAAAAGTGGTTTTACCATACTAATGCAATAGGAAGTGTCTAAACCCTTGTGATTGTATTACAGATATAGATAGGGTGCCCAAAACAAGAATATGGGATCTGAACGTAACAAACTTTCTTCAGAGATCCATGTCGCTTCCGAAATTGGTCTCCCTTTCCACTTGATAAAAATTTGTGTATTTCCATTGTGCACTTGTTGTTTTGAGATTTCTTTAGGTTCTTCAGCTTCTTCACATAGATTAGTCTTCTGCATGAAATCTTTTAAGCAAAACATACATTAAATGTATCATGCACCTTGACGAAACTAGGTTATTTCCTCTGGTATGTAACCCGATTAAAACTTTGTACTTCATACGGTTCATAATAATGATGCTTAAATTTGGGTGAGAGTTGTCCAGGTAATGGCCAATAAGCAGCACTAGCTAGGACCAAATCTCCTATGAAAAATTCAGTGTTGATGTTTTTTGTTGGTTGTGTGAAGCATTCATTTCTTCTTATTGTTGTAATACTTATTGTGCAGCCTGCATTGTTGCTTGCTAGCCTACTAGAAAAAGGTTGACATCGAGCTCTTTAATTTTATCTCGAACCCCACAAGAGACCAATGCCAGTAGTGTAAGATCTTGCTTTCCTATTGGTATTTCAAAAGGAGAAAAACTAGTTGAAGGATGTTTAGATGAATTATAACAAAATTCTAACATGTTGATATGATCCAACCAATCTTTCTGATATGCCTACACATTACAATGAATGTAGTCTTGATGACTCTGGTTTACCCTTTCCATTTGGCCAAATGTTTGGGGATGAGCCGTGAAAGACATCCAGAGTTGTGTCTATCAATTTGAAAAGCTCATGCCAAATCCAACTAGTAAAACTTGGATCCCTATCCAACATGATAGTTGCATGCATGCCATAATATTTAAATATATTTTTGAAGAACAATTTGGCTACTTGGAGGGATGTGAGAGGTGGTTTTGTTGGTATGAAGTGAGCTTGTTTAGAGAAATAGTCGATGATCACCATGATGGCATTATAACCTCTTGACACAAGCAAATCCATACTCATCGCATCCCATGATTACGCAAGTAAGTTGGCATGCGTTGTAGTAAGCCATATGGTTGTCCACGCTGTCGTGAAGATTTTCGGCAATAGTGTGAAAATCCCATAAAACGTACAAAATCGAGTATGAATCACATAATACAATAATTGTGACGATAACATTTTAAATAAATTTAGTATCTAAGTACAAAATGATGGAGGTTTCGAATGCACTTTATTACACGAGAAACGGACAACTAAATGTCAAGATATGAGGGTATAAAGTTTGTGAAAGGAAAAGAGAAAATTGTGAGATATCCCACATAGGCATGACAAATACAACTCTCATAATATATAAGGTAGAGCAAAAGCTATTATCTTTGTGTTTATGTGTGGAGCATAGAGAGTTCAAGGTAACTTGAACTAAGAGTGGAGGTGGGCTAGCTACTCGTAAAGGGTTTTGGCCAACCAAAACCGGACCGACGATGGAGCCGGTGATCCGGCGGCATCCGACGCAAGTGAGACGACGACATCCGGCGAGGCACCAGTAACCAACGGCATCCGACGCCGATGAGGTGACGGCATCCGGCGAACCGGCGTCCAGTGACTAGATAAATAAATATATAAATATATATACATATATACATATACAAGGAGGGCAAGTAAAGATTCGAACCTTGCACCTCCGAGTTAGGAGTTAATTGGCTTACCATTAAGCCATGCCATTTAGTTGAATTTATATTTCTATCATTGTACTTTTACATGTAAATTCTCATACATGAGTGCTAAAATGAGTGACATGGTTATCATGCACCACATGTAATACATAAGCGCCAAATGGCAAACATGCATTTTATGCATGTCTTGTACCCTCACATGCATCATACGCATGAGAGCATCTATAAAAGAAGGAAGGGGGAGGAGAAAAAACGCGTTTTTTTTTGTTATGAAATTAAGAAGAAGAAATTCGTTATCAAATTGATCGTGTAACTTGTTTTTTAAATCCAAAGATAAAAGTTCAATCAATCTCTCTCAATCGTTTAATTTCAACTTCTCTCTTTCCCAATCTATCTTAAGTACTTTCTTGTTAAAGCTTGCGCCAAAGCTTGTACCGACTTTGAATCCTTCCGGTCCAGAACCCCGGTGGTTCCGCCTCACAATCCGCGTGTAGTGACGGATCTTCACGACATAATTAAGTGGTGAACCCGATGTGAAAGAGGCGGTAGGAAGGATCAAGTCGAGATTAATACTTGGAGATGGCGTCCTCAAGCAACCAAACGGGAGAGCTCGAAAGGATGATGCTAATCGTCGAGCAAATGATGAGATCTCGGGACAACGACGCGAGCGTGGAGAAGGCTGTCAATCGTGTCGTAGAGCTCGAGGGCCAATTCGATGGAAGGAACGTTACGAAGTTCCTTGATGCATATAGAAGGGAGATGAATCAGAGGGACGTGTCCGAGGCACGTCAAATCGCAAGCTTCAAGAGAGTTGTCCCCAACAACATCCAAAGACGCGTCATCGAGCTTCAAGAAGGTAAGACAACATGGTCCAAGTTCGAGAAAACGATACTAGCGGAGTTCATGACTGAAGACTCAACGAGGATGACTCGACATGCCCTGATGAAGTGGATAGAGAAGAAGAATAAGAAGATGAGCGTCTCGAGGGTGTACGACGAATTCGACTAGATGTTTAGTCGTCTCCCCAATACGGACCAAGTGTTGCTTGAAGAGGACAAGACTTTGTACTTCTTGAAGGCCGTGGACATAAAGGATAGACGGGAGTTGGGGACTCTTCTCGAAGATGATACCCAAGCAAATGGGCTCGTAGCAGACTGGATCGCGGTGAAGCGGGCATGCAATAGGCTCGACAAGCGTCGCCAATGGGTTGATGACACCGACTTGACGGGATCGACTACCACGGAGAAAGCAAGACCGCCGAAAGTAGCTGAGCCGCCAAGACAAAGTAACGTGGAAGAAAAGAAGATTGATGACGACATCATTGAAGAGCTAGCGAAGAAGTTCGAGAAGATCACGCTAGCCAACATGAATCGTCGGGGCCCTAAAGGAAAAGAACCCTTTAGATGCGTGTGGTGCGATAGTATGGACCACATGAGAAGGGATTGTGCGAGCCTTCGAGAGGCGATTCGACAAAATATCGTATACATAGAGGACAACATGATCTGCTCAAGCGAGACTAGAAGACCCCTATGGGTGAATTTCGGAAGAGGAGCGATGAAGAAATCTATGGAGGATGCCGATGCGACTCATGTGGATGCGATGCACTATGCTGCATTGGCCGGAATAAGAGTCGGGAAAGACAAGACTGAAGTTGCTAGAGCGGGAGCAAAGTTTTGGACTTCCGTTCTCGAATATGAGAAGAAGGGAAAAGTCACATCGAATGAGGTAGAGCTTGCGGACTGAAGCGTGCAAAGCATAACCAGGTGGTCGGATCCGGTGGACGACAACACCATACTCGCAGAGGTGATGTGCGACAACCACGAGGTGTTCGTCGAAGAAAAGAGAAAGAGAATAGAAGAGCAAGGCCCATCAAAAAGACATGAAACAAGGAATGCAAAAAAGAAGGACGATGTGGAGACGAGTCGACCTTTACAAACGGAGGAACGAGAAGCAAGCCGAAAAGGGGAGCCAAGCATACGAGTTGAAGAAACGGTTCGGCCCGTGAAGGTTGGTGTCGAAGACCCCGCTCGGAGGACAAGGACTATACCTACCTATAAGCTAAGGTCGGACATAGAGCAGACGACGGACCTAAAGAAGATTCTCGAAGAACGAGTTCTTGATAGCCACGTAACTTTGTCCTTGAGGGAATTGCTTGGCATTATGAAGAAGGAGTTCCATGACACGATCGTGGACCTTGTAAAGAGAAAGAGACAACAATCGGACGAGGAAGAAGAGAAGCCGCAAAAAGCAAAAATGAATGCCATAACGATGGCAAGAGACGAAGTTGATGAAGATATGGTAGACAGCCACTATACTCGACCTCATTGGGCACGAGGGACAACGGAGACGCCGGTGAAGATCGGGGAGAATAAAGAGACTGTGGTAGCCTTGATCGACCATGGCTCGGAGATCAAACTCATGTCAACCGACTTCTACAAAAAAGGAAGATGGCCAATCAATACAAGCCACGAATGGAAGATTCGCGCGGCAACAAAGTCTACGGAGGACTTGTACGGAGCTTGTCCCAATGTCAAAGTCACGATCGGGGATGTGGACATGGATCAACACTTCTTCGTACAAGAATCGGCGTCGCATCCTGTCATCCTAGGGCAACCTTATATCACATCATCTCGGCTGGAGACCAAAGTGTTCGATAATGGAGCATCCTTCGCACGAATAAAGAGTCCTGACAACCAAAGATCGGTCCAATTCCTAACGGTGCGAGCCAATCATGAAAGGAATCGAGATAGTCTCGGAGGCGAATCCTTGGATTTTTAGAGCGGACTATTGAAGCATGGGGCACAAATAGTCCGAGAAATCACAAGACCCCACAAGAAAGAAGAGTGCGTGGATTGCAAGGAGAAGCAACATGTGTCACACCTAGTGGCGCATGTAAACTAGTACTACCCGACAAGAAGCACAAGCGCCGGATACAAGAATTCGAGAAGATGCTAAAAGAAGAGAACATAATAGAAGAAGGAGAGTTCGTGACTCATATTATGGAAGAAGCCTCATTTAAGGACACCATCGGCGAAATCGAGGACGTCGTGGACTTGAGCTATCTTCACAACCAACGCGTGATTTCGGTTAACTCCGTCAACATGTACGCTATCATCGATGAATACCGTTGTGGCATCTCGATGAAGGAAGCTGACATCAACACGAAATATAAAACGGTGGATAAGAAGATCAAGCCAGTTGCAGTTCCGCTACCGGAAGATAGCTGGCAAAAGATGAAGGAAGTCGCTAACGATCCAAGCTTAAGAGATCCGAAGAAGATAGGTCATGTGTTCACCAAAGAGACGAAGGGGAAGCTACGAGTTGGAAAGGAGGATTTCCTTCTCCCTGAAGAGGAGCGAATGTTTCGCGATATGCTTGAGAGACATGGGAAGGCTTTCGCATTCTTCCTACGAGAAATCGGATGCGCCGACCCAAAGGTTATAGAGCCGATGGTGATCTTCACGGTGCCTCATGTGCCTTGGAATTTGAAACCGATACCAGTTCTGAGAGCACACCTTCCAAAGCTGATCGAACTCTTAAAGGAGAAGGTGAGTATGGGAATTCTAGAACCGTCGAATGCTCCTTATTCCAATACGTGGTTCACGGTGCCAAAGAAGAATGGATCATTGCGATTCATCCAAGATCTTCAACCCGTCAACAAGGTGACAATTCGAAATGCCGGAATCGATCCGAGCGTGGACAAATTTGCCGAAGCGTTTGCGGGCCGGTCCATCTACTCCATTGGCGATCTCTACTCCGGATATGACCAATTCCAATTGGCGATCGACAGTCGGGACATTACAACCATGAGGACTCCGATCGGGCTTGTGCGGATGTGTACCTTACCCCAAGGCGCAACGAACTCGGTGGTTCATATGGTGAATGCCATGAATAAAGTCTTGAAGGATTGCATCCCGGACATCACGATGCCATTCTTGGATGATATTCCGATAAAAGGATGTTCGGATGAGGAGAAAGATGAATCGAAAGATAAGGAAGGTTGTAGAAAGTTCGTTGCGGATCATATGAAAGATTGCGAGAAGGTGCTTCAAAGGCTCGAAGATGCGAGTTTGACATTTTCGGGAGTGCTTGGGCAGGTCATAGAGGAACATGGGCGACGTTCGAAAAGTTGAAGGAGAAGTACTAGTGGCCAAGCATGTACAAAGATGTACTCCATTTCGTGTCCACATGCGAAACTTGCCAAATATATTCAAATATACGTCATCGTGATGAGTTACAGCCGACATACCCACTCACCATACACTTCAAATGGATGGTGGATCTGGTCTCGATGCCAATGGGAGTGGGACAAATGAAGTACTTAGCGCTGGCAAGGGAAGACTTGACAAATCAAGTGGAAGGACGAGCCTTGACAAATAAGATGACTTCAGCCGTTTGCAAATTTCTGCTTGAAGAGGTTGTTTGCCGATATGGATGTGTAGGGAAGATAGTGGCCGACCGAGGGGAGTTGGACGCGCACGAAGCGACGGAGCTCTTCGAAAGACTAGGCGTGAAGCTCTCCCTCACAACTGCCTACAATCCGGAAGTGAATGGGAAGATCGAGCAAGGGCATGGACCTATCGTTAAAGCCATCGTACGGGCATGCAACGGTCGAGTCGGGAATTGGCCACGACTATTACCCTATGCCTTGTGGGCCGATAGAACGACACATAGCTCGGTGATAGGGTATATGCCGACAAAGCTTATGTATGGACAAAAGCCGATTATGCCCATCAAAAGGACGATCGCCTCATGGGTAGCGATACCATGGGAGAACGAGATGAGCCGAGAAGAGTTATTAGCAGGGCGGATAAGGCAACTTGAAAGAAGACCTCAAGATTTAGAAAAAGCGCCAAAGATGATGGAGGCAGCCCGAGTAAAGAACAAAATTCGGTTCGACAACACGCATCGACTTCGTCCCAAGAAGATTGAAGAAGGGGATTGAGTTTTGGTTTACGACAGCACCCTTGACAATCAACACAGTACAACAAGGAAGTTCGCAAGAAGATGGTTCGGGCCGTATGTGGTGACAAGTGCCAACGATAATGCCACATAACACCTTGCGGAACTAGACGGATCAAGGTTGGTCGTACCCATTGCGGGAAAAAGAGTAAAGATTTTCAAGAAAAGACAAGACATGGATCCTAACCTCGATCACCTCGACGATGAACATAATAGAGCGGATGTAAATGAAGACATGGAGGAATCTAATTGATCACCGTAGCCGAAATCTCACTTTCTCTCTTCTTGGCACGTATCGGAGGACGTGCGGTTTGGTGGGGGTGGATGTCGTGAAGATTTTCGGCAATAGTGTGAAAATCCATAAAACGTACAAAATCGAGTATGAATCACATAATACAATAATTGTGAAGATAAAATTTTAAATAAATTTAGTATCTAAGTACAAAATGATGGAGGTTTCAAATGCACTTTATTACACGAGAAACAGACAACTAAATGTCAAGATATGAGGGTATAAAGTTTGTGAAAGGAAAAGAGAAAATTGTGAGATATCCCACATAGGCACGACAAATACGGCTCTCATCATATATAAGGTAGAGCAAAAGATATTATCTTTGTGTTTATGTGTGGAGCATAGAGAGTTCAAGGTAACTTGAACTAAGAGTGGAGGTGGGCTAGCTACTCGTAAAGGGTTTTGGCCAACCAAAACCGGACCGACGATGGAGCCGGTGATCCAGCGGCATCCGGTGACGGCATCCGACGGCATCCGGCGAGGCACCGGTAACCGACGGCATCCGGCGAGGCACCGATAATCGACGGCATCCGGCGACGAAGAGGTGACGGCATCTGGAGCCGGTGAGACGACGGCATCCGGCGAGGCACTGGTAACCGACGGCATCTGACGCCGGTAAGGCGACGGCATCCGGCGAACCGGCGTCCAGTGACTAGATAAATAAATATATAAATATATATGGGTCGAAGCATGCTACGGTGTACCAACTTTTGGCCAAAAATTTAGTACTAAATCGAAGAAGAAAAGAAACATTAAAAATTGTAAATAAATTTCAAAAAACCAAAAACAAATTCATTACGTCACACTCGAATGTTCAAAGATATTATACGTCACACTCGAATGTCCCTAGGCCATATTTAATGCATTAAGTGTTGCCCCAGTCTCCTAGGTAGAGTTGTACGAAAGCACACCTGGAGAAGGTTTCCATTGTGACAGGTGGTCAGTGTCAATCTCTCTCTCTCTGGTATTGGTAGTCGAACATGTCAGTTGGTATGTCTCTCTCTCTCACTCTCTCTCTCTCTCTCTCTCTCTCTCTCTCTCTCTTCTGTCTCGAAGTTGTCAGACAGACACCTTCGAAGGTCTGTTTCTCTCTGTCTCTCACTCACTCTCTGTCTCTCTGTCTCTCTGTCTGTCTGTCTATCTCTCTCTCTCTCTCTCTCTCTCTCTCTCTCTCTCTCTCTCTCTCTCTCTTCTGTCTCGAAGTTGTCAGACAGACACCGTCGAGGGTCTGTTTCTCTTTGTCTCTCACTCACTCTCTGTCTCTCTCTCTCTCTCTTCTACCTCGAAGTTGTCAGACAGACACCTTCGAAGGTCTGTTTCTCTCTGTCTCTCACTCCACCTTCGAAGGTCTCTTTCTTTCTTTCTTTCTGTTTCTCTCTCTCACTCCACCTTCGATTCTCTGTTTCCCCGTTGTTGTTGTTCTTGTGTTCCCCTCTGTGCCAGGTTCGATCTCTGAACTCTGTATACGCAGCAGCCTCTGCAGCAGCCTCTGAAGTTTGTCTCCTCTGCAGCAGCCTCTGAAGTTTGCTCGTTTGTCTCCTCTGCAGCAGCCTCTGACGTTTTGCTCGTTTGTCATCCTGAAGTTTTCTCGTTTGTCTCCCAAGGTATCGAAATCAAGACGGTGTGGTACCTCTGCAAGTTTAGCGACCTCCAGGTATTCTCTGTGTTGCATGCCCAACTGGTATGTATTCTTTTTCTGAATGTTTCCTCTCTGTCTGTTTTTTATTTGTATGTGTATGACCATTTGTAGGTTTTGATTATTCATAGTCTATGTGTTGCATGCCCAACTGGTATGTTTTTGTTTTCTCTGTGTTTCTCTGTGTTTCTTTTAAAAATGTATCACAATATTTTGTTCGATGTGGTTGTGTGTTAGACATGTTTGTACATGTGGCCAAAATGGAGTTGGCTATGATGAGTTGCTATGTTTTTGTTTTGTTAATGTTTCATGTCCATCTGTTTTTATTTTGTGTGAGTTTGGCATGGATGAGTTTTTTTCCTACTATTTTGGGTTTTTGTATGTTGGACATGGCTTGTACATGCGATGTGATGGAGTTGGTTATGATGATTTACAAAGTTTTCGTTTTCTTTGACTTTCCTATTCGTCTGTTTTTATTTTCTGTGTGTTTGACATGGATGAGTTTTATTTTCTGTGTGTTTGACTATTTAGGGTTATTGTGTGTTGATTTGCAATGTGATGATTTGCTATGTGGTTTGTACATGTGGTTTGTACATGCAATGTGATGATTTGCTATGTGTTGATGGTAATTGCGATGTGTTGATGGTAATTGATTTGCTATGTGTTGATGAGAATTGTGTTGACTAGGAAAATGACGAGAAGGACACCCATAAAGAAGACATTGATGAAAGAGAAAGTGAAGACACCAGTGAAGGAAGGAAGAAGGACACCCATGAAAGAAAGCAAGAAGACACCCACAAGAGAAAGGGTGATGAATTCATCAACACAGAGAAAGAAGACCTGGCAGTACCAGTCCATCAGTCGAGACACACCTCTTGGATGGAATTATTTCCTTCGGGCACGACCTGACGTTTACCCAGAGCTGAGAGAGTGGTTGTTAAAAACCTGGGGGTCAGCACATCCCGACACAAGGCGAGGATTCCACATGAGTGGTTTGAAGAGGGAATACATCAATTTATTGAAGACGAGATACGAACATGTTTATGATACAAATCAAATCACTAACAATGAGGTGGGTACTGTTTTTGCACGTGCTTTTGCATGTGAAGTTCAAGGTGGCATCGACGTTAATTGGGAAGATTTTAATCGGCACCGGTCAGAACATTACAAAGGGTCCTCCAGTACCAACACTGGCTTGAAGTCATCTGGAACCTCTCATGTGGATATTCCAGCTACAACACCTGTCCAACAAGTTCTAGAGGCAAAGGTACGGGCCACAATGACTGAAAAACATGAACAGATGATGGCTGGTTGCATAGCTTCTATGAGCTCAAGAATACAAGCACTACTTGCTGATTTGGAAGCAGTTAAATCAGCTGAGATACAGGCAGAAAAGAAATTTTCTTCAATAAAGACTACATATGAATGGATTGCATCGACAATCCAAAATTCAGAAAGTGAGGTGTTGAAAGAGGAGTTGAAGAAAGAGCTGAACAATATGGGTGCTCAATTACATTCACAGATGACAGACCTTGATACTTGCAGGAATGCACATGAAGAAATAGATAATAAGTTGTCAGCCTTAAAGTTGCATTCTGAGAACCTTGCATGCTTGATGCAGGATTTAAAACATAATGGTTTTGATACTTTGTGTCCATCTGTAATTGAGCACCCAAGTGGTATAGAAAGTACCATTACTAGTATAGCTATATCACGGTATTAGCTTTAAAAGTTATTTATTTCTACTTTTATGGTATAAATAAGTGAGCAGCTAATATATTATAACTTGTGTTTGCAATCTTCCAGGTGTATATTTTGTGGCCTCGGATTCAAGCTGGAGGCTATGGATGTTGTGATTACACCATGCTTGCACACATATCATGTGCTATGTGCTAAGTATCATTTTGAGAAAGAGAATACATGTATGGACTGTAAAACTACAATTGCGGCTGAGTGGTACTATGCTTGGGGTTTAAAAGTACACCCGTACGGTATGTGGCTCTACTATTCTATTGTTTGTATTATATAATGTCAATTATCATTTGGACTAGAACTAGTGTATGCCACAATTCATACTTAAAATTTAGGAGAACAATGGATTAGTATTAGTGTATCTCTAACAACAATGGGATAGTATTGGCAGTACTCTTAATATATAATTGGTATGTGTAGTTAGTTGAAGGGATATTTTCCAGAATTAGTAGTACTAAAAGGGAACCAGGTACAACATCGTCCAATCTATATTGTAACTTGCCTAGTATTAGTTTAGTAAACACTATACTTATAGTACACTGTTGACTGTTAGTATTGTTTGTGTAACTTGGAAATTAGTACTAGTAATGTAATTTGGGAACAAGGTGTCACTTAAATTGCTGAATAATAGTACAGTTTCTGTAATTTGGAAATGAGGTGTGTGAAACACATATCACGTTTAGTACTAATACTGTTCAAGTTCAATACTGTTGGTGTAATTAGTACAAGTTATGTAACTAGGTGTGTAGAACACATATCACGTTTAGTATTACTTGTGTGCAAAATACCAATCTACATTTGTTGGATTAGTACTTAGTAATTACTACATTGTTCATGATTAGTACTAGTTTTGTACTTTGTGAACTAAGTTTCTAGTACATTGCTCATGATTAGTAATAGTTTTGTAACTAAGTGAGTAGTACATTGCTCATGATTAGTACTAGTTTTGTAATTTGGGAACTGAGTAGTACTTTGTTCCCTATTAGTACTAGATTTGTACCTTATTTGTGTAAATTGGTAACTAAGTGAGTAGTATATTGTGCATGATTAGTACTATTTGTGTAATTTGGGAACTAAGTGAGCAGTACATTGTTCGGGATTAGTACTAGTTCAGTGATTTAGGAAATAAGTGAGTAGTACATTGTTCAAGATTAGTACTACTTATAAATTTGACAAAGTCAGTGGTGCATTTTTCGGGATTAGTACTTGTGCATGATTAGTACTACTTGTGTATATTGTGCATGATTAGTACTATTTGTGTAATTTGCGAACTAAGTGAGCAGTACATTGTTCCTTATAAGTACTAGTCCACTAATTTAGGAAACAAGTGAGTAGTACATTGTTCATGATTAGTACAGTGGTACATTGTTCGGGATTAGTACTCCTTGTGTAACATGGTAACTAAGTGAGTAGTATATTCTGCATGATTAGTACTACTTGTGTATATTGTGCATGATTAGTACTACTTGTGTAAATTGGGAACTAAGTGAGCAGTACATTGTTCCTTATTAGTACTAGTTCAGTAAATTAGGAACTATGTGAGGAGTACATTGTGACCTACATTGTATATTTTAGATGATGGTACTAACGTTCAACGTTTTTTTGTTTCTTGCAATGAATGTCGTAGTGTCAAGCAACTCCACGCCAGGGAAGGTCATGGAACTACCAGCCCCTGTGCCTAAACCCTCAATATCTGCCGCACATTCCAAGGTTCAGGGACCATCATTACCAATAACCTATGATTTTTATGATGAGGATGAATGTATGAGAAGGGCCATTGGAGCAGTGGAACATATGCTTCTACAAACAAATTCCCCAAGCTCCGGTCAACAATTTGAAATAGAGCCCACTAAGAAGAGAAATGATGTGTCTTTAGAAATAGAGCCCAGTAAGAAGAGAAATGCTGCAAGAATGTTGTATGGAAACGGCAAGAAAAGGAAAGTTGAATGCAATGGTGAGTCATATAAGTTCTCACCTGTCAGGAGCGTTGTCAACCTAATCCATTGTCTAATACCATGTACTTGTGTTGCTAGCTGATGACGAAATGATATTTGGTGACGGAGATACGAGTTCAAAACCTGATCGTGAAGACGAATTTATCACACTCCCAGGTAAACGTCAAAAGCCAGACTTTGAAAACAATGATTTAGCTCATAACAACCCTATTATATTGTTGCTTTTGGTGCATTCTATAGATCATAGCAACACTGTTGAGCACCTAGATGTTGTGGAGAAGATGACCGAGCCCACCACTTGCAATGGGGTATCTACGGCTGTACAGTATGACCATGTAACATTAGGTAAAAATGTGGCCCAAAACCCTATGTTCATTGTTTGCAAACTTTTGAGTATGTGAGTTGATACTAATATTGTTTGGAATCCCATTAATTAGGTTTACAAGAGCAGCCTGAATCGGGAACTTCATGGAGCACAAGTGCAGAGTCAGATTCTGGGATTAACCTTTCCACGGAGGCAGATTCTGGAAGCACATCTTCCACACATGAGGATTGTGAGAAAAACGAAGCATTCATATGTGAAGAGCAGCTGGCATGTCCAAACAACAGTATGTCTAAAGAAGCCCATGAGGAGTGTGGAAAGAATATGGCAAGTACTGAAGAGAAGATTGAAGCCCATGAAGAGTCTGGAAAGAATATGGCAAGTACTGAAGAGAAGATTGAAGCCTATGAAGACTCTGGAAAGAATATGGCAAGTACTGAAGAGAAGATTGAAGCTCATGAAGAGTGTGGAAAGAATATGGCAAGTACTGAAGAGAAGACTGAAGCCCATGAAGAGTGTGGAAAGAATATGGCAAGTACTGAAGAGCAGACTGATTGTACTGATAATGTGTTAGTAGTGTCTACTGATAATGTGCTAGTACTGTCTAAAGATTCTGATGAGGAGTATGGAAAGAACATTGCTAGTAATGAAGAGGAGCTTGATTGTACTGAGAATGCCCAAATGGATCGTGGAAAGAACATCGCTTTCCCTGAAGATAAGCCTGATTGTACAGAATCACATGAGGAGCCTGATTGTACAGATAAGCCTGATTGTACACGTAGTCTTAAGAATGAGTTGACAGCCACCGTACAAGAGGAGTTGACCATGACTACTGCCATAGTCCACATACAGGAGTCTAATAAGAACGAGTGTACAGGCATCATTGATGATGATAGGGGAATAAAGATGAGTGATAATTTGACTATCGACAGCACCTTTGTGGATTTGTGTACAAGCATTGCAGTTGCAGAAAACACAGTTGCTCTCTCAAGCTTGCCACCAGTACAAGGTGCCCGCGCATCCACGCCTATCTCTGATGCCTCTGATGATGAAGTGCCACTTAGTCAGCTCATACCTAAAGGCTTTAAGATAAAGAAGAATGTAAAATCTGGCACCAACAACAAGCGCATTACAAGATCGGCCAAGTTACCCTCTAGTGCCTGATTTTCTTCCGATTGTACTTGAACTTTAGCTGTTAGTGATGTCTGAAATACCTCTATTTGGATACCAAAATACTGTTTCAATTGCCAATGTCAAAATTCCACTTCTGTATTTTGTAGAAACAATGGGAATATACTTTTTGATCTAAGTATTCCTCTTTTTACAACGTTTTGTTTCTTTTTTGAGATCATCTCCTGATGAGTTGCCAAGTCTTTGAGTCTGTTGTAGATAAAATGCTTGAAATTCTTCTTAGCTTGCTAGGAAAATTTAGGTTTTCAGGTGTTAATGATGATAAACAGAAAATATCGGGTGTTATTGAAGTATAGACTGTTTCATCAATCCCATTTGGAGGGTAACCAGAATTTGTGCAAATTGTTGAAGCAATGTGGGCCATATTTTGATGATATCATCCCAATGGATGAACTATCCACTAACAGTAGTAAGGAAACACTCCCCTTTTTGAGCTATCACAAATTATTGTTTCAGGAGTTGGATTATTTTGTTAAGGAATTTGAGGCTTCATTGCACATTTGCTTCTTGAAGAATGAACTTACAGTATAAAATCTTACAATATTAAAGTCATAATTTGAATTCAACTTACAGATTTATGTGCCTACAGAGGACACACCAACGGCAATGAATCTAGACTTTATCAAGAAGATATACAATATTTTTACTCATTTTACCATGGCTCTGCAAAACTTCTATGCTCAAATAACATCAGGAAACATGAGCAATATCGGCAATGAAGAAATCCAAGTCTTGTTGACAACAACTAATATATTATGAAAGATAAGTACAAGTGGTTGACAGGCATAAACACTTTAGAAGAAAGATGAAATATATCAATTCATTTGTCAATCATCAAAATTAATAGTGAACTCCAAGTATTGAGAGGGTACAATGTATTGAGAGGGTGACTTTCAAGCATTAAATAGAGAGACCTCCCCTAATATGTGCTCATGAACCTCTTGGGGGACCTTGTAGACAGTGTTGTATCCCTTAACCTTGTGCTTTGCTTGAGTCATATTGAATTTGATCGCAAGAATGGCATCAGCGTAGATTATTGCGATGGGTGCTTCTTTTAGTAATGCATATGTGTTCTTGCACTGCGGCAACTTTGCATAATAGTTTCCATACACGACAGACTCACCAACGTTGAAATTGTTGCCCCAGCCATCCCTCACCACTTCTTTCAATAATGTCTTTCCTTGCTTGCACACCACAATGTAGTAGTCTTCTAAATCTTCATTCTGAGGAGATTTGAGCACTGCAAAATGATCTCCAACTTCCAATAAAACTGCCAAGTCTTGATTTTGGTTGTAGTATACAATATCGTTTGAATGCACATCATCTTCAATATCATCTTGTCGTTCAGGCTCAAGCTTCTGCAACTTCCAGGGCTCCACGATTGATAGGTTGATGCATTTATCCCAAGCTTCATCTATACACATGGAACAAAAGCATGATAAACTACGTAGTAACAATTGTGTTGTGTCCTTGCGGCTAAACCCTAACACACAATGGGTGCTGTGTGTGCCTTTCACGGTTTTACAACCATATGATTTAGTTCTATCGACCTCATCAGCGCGAACTTCAACAAACAATCTGTTCTTACCATCATTTGACATCTTCCATGTTAGCCACTGCACAACATCATGTGCATTTTGTAGCTTAGCACCATTATTATCCAACTGCTCACTTGTAAGGGCACGTTTGATCACAGCCCCCGCGCCATCATGCTCTCCTTTTCCATGTCCAGACCCGAAGTAATTCCATTGCATACGAATGTTGAATAAGGAGAAATACCTGCTTTTGTAACTCAGGTTTCCAACAAAATTAGTACTATGTTGTCAATAGAGAGTACTACACTTCCATTAATACTGGCATCCATTTAATACTAACTTAGTATGGATATAACTTAGTACTAACTTAGTCTGGTTTATACTATGAGTACAAGATGAGTACTTTACATCCCCTTGTATAGTACAATGTGTCTATGGAGAACCCTTCACATGGATTAAAACATAATTAGTACAATTCTCTTAAGGACGGACAATACTATAAGTACAAGATGAGTACTTTACATCCTTTTGTAAACACAACATAGTACAGAAGCAACACACAACATAGTACAATGTGTCTATGGAGAACCCTTCACATTGATTAGTCGATACTTAGTACAATTCTTAGTACTAACTTAGTCTGGTTTATACTATGAGTACAAGATGAGTACTTAACATCCTCTTGTATAGTACAATGTGTCTATGGAGAACCCTTCACATGGATTAAAACATAATTAGTACAATTCTCTTAAGGACGGACAATACTATAAGTACAAGATGAGTACTTTACATCCTTTTGTAAACACAACATAGTACAGAACCAACACACAACATACTACAATGTGTCTATGGAGAACCCTTCACATTGATTAATCGATACTTAGTATGGATATAACTTAGTACTAACTTAGTATGGTTTATACTATGAGTAGAAGATGAGTACTTTACATCCTCTTGTATAGTACAATGTGTCTATGGAGAACCCTTCACATGGATTAAAACATACTTAGTACAATGCTCTTAAGGACGGACAATACTATGAGTACAAGATGAGTACTTTACATCCTCCTGTAAACACAACATAGTACAGATACAACACACAACATAGTACAATGTGTCTATGGAGAACCCTTCACATGGATTAAAACATACTTAGTACAATGCTCTTAAGGACGGACAATACTATGAGTACAAGATGAGTACTTTACATCCTCCTGTAAACACAACATAGTACAGATACAACACACAACATAGTACAATGTGTCTATGGAGAACCCTTCACATGGATTAAAACATACTTAGTACAATGCTCTTAAGGACGGACAATACTATGAGTACAAGATGAGTACTTTACATCCTCCTGTAAACACAACATAGTACAGATACAACACACAACATAGTACAATGTGTCTATGGAGAACCCTTCACATGGATTAAAACATAGTACAAACAAAATTAGTATGCATGCATCCATTCACAAGTGCAAGATTCGAATAGTTACAAACATAATTAGTATGCATCCATGTGAATAGTACTGTTTGTTAATAATTACAAACATAATTAGTATGCATGCACTAACACAAGAATTACTTCCTTACACATTGCATGGTAAGTACTAAACATATGGATTAAAAATTACCTGGCGATAAAGTAGAACGATCGTGCCGCCTTAAACTGCGAGGCAGCACCATCAGACCAAACCCAATGACGGTTAAAGGTTACCCCTAGAGAAAATAAATCTGCATGGTGAAGCTTAAAACAATGTTGAACAAATAGTGTATCATGCTTTTTATCATCTGAAATGTAAAATATTGATTTCTTATGTAACTCACCGTCTTGCCTCCAATAGCAAATATGCACAAGTATTGTACATTGATCATTGTACCAATGCATTGATTGAACCTCATTCTGAACTTTAAATGTATAGTTTTCTGCAAAGTCAATAACAGATACGATGACACCCGTTGGTAAGTTATTAATACATTCCTTGAATTGTGAATTTTGCCAATAACTCCGGAAGTTATGTGGAATGAACTCCCCAAGTTGTTTCTTAAATTCTGAGACAAGGGTAGCAGCACATGTCTCCTTATATACTTCCTTGATACGCTTAGTTACAACTCCCTTGCCAATATTTTCAGTCACATACTCTAAATATTTCCATTTCACGATATGACTGTTTCCCAAATCAAGCTCCTGCATACAAAATAATGGTAGCGGACAAACCTTACATGTTCTTAATAGACATGTACGACGATGCCACTCACATGATGGTTCTTTTTCACAAACACAAGACCTCCATAGCTCAGAAACAGATGCATAAGTCATGTTTCGTGCATTACACCTATTATCCTCCCCATTTGGTCTACATATCTCACAAGTGCAGACACATAATTCCCCGTGTATACCCTTACAATCAGTACGCATTGCATTCACGGCTAGCCTTAACATGTCCATCTTCACATGGTACACACAACAACATGTATTCCTCTCATTTAATTTTCTAACATAAAATGGTTTCAAACCTTGGAACTTGCGGAATCCAACAGTCAAGCTTGGATGTTGATCTTTAAAGTTCATGTACAATTCAGCCTACATCAACCAATATATATAGCAAACATTAATATACAGTTGGTCAAAACACAAAGTTATGGAATGTGAAATGATATAAAAAAATGGAATACCTCTGTCATCTCCAAGAAGTGTCTAGGGTGAATCTGGTACTTACCCTGACTTATTCGTTGTCTACACACGTCCTTCTTATTTGGTGAGACACGCGTATTTTTGGCCCAAAATGAATCCACTTTCTCAATAATCTCTTGAGATAAGGCATCACATCGTCGTCTACGTCCCAACCCCATCCACTTGAATTTGTTTGAGTGTATATTTTGGCGATGTTTCCTCAAGTTCCTTCTTTGAATACCCAGGGCTAAGGCAACTTTAGTATCACTATATTTTTTTCCTCTCGCACCGTTCACAACCATGTGTAGGGCTGCCCTCTTTGCAGCAAGTTTGTCTAAGCTCTCTACACCTTTCACTAAGTCTAGGGATGACTTCATAGACTCTACAATCTCTTCTGAAACACATTGGTCCCTAAATTTTATTCTCTCCATGTCTTCATTCAAACTTTGATGGTGTAACACTCTACAGATAATATCCCTACGATCCTCTTCACTAAATCTCTTTGTTATTTCTACCAAATAACGGACTATGTGAAGAACCACTCGTCTCTTAGTCCTTTCAGATATGCATGAGTTACTTGACAACTCACTCTCGTTAGGAACCCCCATTCGGTCACTAGATTTATCCGCAAAAATTAAGTGGCTTGCAAAAGTAGTTAATGTTATATAGACTCAACCAAGAAAACACAATCAAATGTTTTTAAATGTGGCCTGCAAAGTGAAAGATATTTCGTTTCAAACATTAGAATTACATATCAAATATGACAATTGTCAGTTCTAAAATTTTTGTACTGAAATATGAAGAAATGTAACATTTTAGTACTGAAAATAAAAAAAACGGTTTGGTGAAAGGAACCTCCAATGGTGGACGGAGCGTTGGATATGCCGCCTCGATTTTGTGGAAGGAACCTCCAATGCCGCCTCGATTTGGTGGAAAAAGCCACAAATCACCACGACACCAAATCAAATGTTTTTAAATGTGGCCTGCAAAGTGAAAGATATTTCGTTTCAAACATTAGAATTACATATCAAATATGACAATTGTCAGTTCTAAAATTTTTGTACTGAAATATGAAGAAATGTAACATTTTAGTACTGAAAATAAAAAAAACGGATGGAAGGAACCTCGAATGGATGGAGGGGGCGTTGGATATGCCGCCTCGATTTGGTGGAAGGAACCTCCAATGGTGGACGGAGCGTTGGATATGCCGCCTCGATTTGGCGGAAGGAACCTCCAATGCCGCCTCGATTTGGTGGAAAAAGCCACAAATCACCACGACACCAACTTCAATGGATGGATGTAAGAAAGTCGTTGTCGAAGAAGTCACTATTGGCTGCTACCAACAGTCTCTGTACCTCGACCTAAACCCTAACAAAAACAGAAACCCTAAAAAAATCAGAAATCCTCAACTTAAACGCTCAAAACAGACATGGATGTCTGAGATTTAGATTGGAGGAAATCAGAAACTGAACATGGATCTGTGATGAAAAGCTCAGAGGGATAGAGGAAGAGGAGTATGAGGGGAACCGCCAAAACGACGTGAGGGGAAGCGCCAAAATCGACGTGAGGGGAAAATAGCCCCCAAAATGGAATGAACATCTCCTCACCTGTTCCCCCCACTCCTTCTACAATAAATGACACTTGTACTACAGTCACCCCACTCTCCAAAATCGATTTTCTTTTTCTCTGATTTTTTTTTTTTGAATTATTCATACTAACAGTACTAAAAGTACTGACAATTTTTGTGGCCAAAAACAGTACTTTTCTGGTACACCGTAGCGTGCTTCTACCCATATACATATATACATATACAAAGAGGGCAAGTAAAGATTCGAACCTTGCACCTCCAAGTTAGGAGTCAATTGGCTTACCATTAAGCCATGCCATTTAGTTGAATTTATATTTCTATCATTGTACTTTTATATGTAAATTCTCATACATGAGTGCTAAAATGAGTGACATGGTTATCATGCACCACATGTAATACATAAGCGCCAAATGGCAAACATGCATTTTATGCATGTCTTGTACCCTCACATGCATCATACGCATGAGAGCATCTATAAAAGAAGGAAGGGGGAGGAGAAAAAACACGTTTTTTTTTGTTATGAAATTAAGAAGAAGAAATTCGTTATCAAATTGATCGTGTAACTTGTTTCTTAAATCCAAAGATAAAAGTTCAATCAATCTCTCTCAATTGTTTAATCTCAACTTCTCGCTTTCCCAATCTATCTTAAGTACTTTCTCGCTAAACTTGCGCCAAAGCTTGTACCGACTTTGAATCCTTCCGGTCCAGAACCCCGGCGGTTCCGCCTCACGATCCGCGCGTAGTGACGGATCTTCACGACAACGCCGAGCTTTGACTTCTTGGCATGTCAAACAAGGGATGGCATTATAACCTCTCGACACAAGCAAAGCCACTATGAAATCCATACTCATCGCATCCCATGATTACGCAAGTAAGTTGGCATGCGTTGTAGTAAGCCAGATGGTTGTCCACGCCGAGCTTTGACTTCTTGGCATGTCAAACAAGGTTGGGCATAGTCTTTTACATCCAACTTCATATGGGGCAAAGAAAATATCGTCGGATGTTGGTAAGTGTCCAGTGAATACCATCGTGCCCTGCCATCTTACAATCATGTGCTTCCTGCAAAATCAGTGCCTTAATTTACCTGACATTACATACAAACTACTTACCATGTACCACTAATAAACCTTGTTGCTTGCCAAGTGAGCCATGGGCCGCACATTACATTTCAATATCTGAAATCAATTGTTACATGTATCACATTGTTGAGCTGTCTGAATGTCTAGTAGCATAGAGGCATTGGAAATCACCAAAATGATACAACCATGAGGCATTCGACTTGAAGGATCCGGCATAATATTAAGCGCTCCACTTTTATGGTTGATGCAAAAATCAAAATTTTCTAGCAAGTCTTGCCAACGAGCTTGTTTAGGAGACAACTTTGGCTAATAGAAAATACTACAAGGATATATTATCCATGATTACTTTTGTAAATTTATCTTAGACATAATGACGCCATTTGTGTAAGACAAAGATGATGGCAAGGATTGCTTTCTCATGAGTAGGCCACCTAATTTCAACCTCTATAATTTCTTGACTTCGTACGCAACCGGATGTCCATCTTGTATCAAAACTGCACCATACGCCACATCAGATGCATCGGATGGATTTCAAATAATTTAGTAAAATTAGGTAACTCAAGCACTTGTGAACAAACTGCATTTTGAGTTTCTTGAAATCGTCTTGTTCTTTTTTTGGGAAAAAAATCTTCTTGGTCTATTGATGTCCATTTAAAACTTGTTTTAGCTTTACTTATGTTAGTTAAGGGGGTTGCAATTGCACTAAAATACTTGGTGAAGTTACGCACATACTACATGAAACATACAAATTATTGGACTTCCATGGTTTTTGTTGGAATTAGCCATCTTTTCACTGCATCGACCTTAGCGAAAGCCATGTTTCATTACCCAGAAAACTAAGAAGTCAATATCTTCTTCTACAAATTCACTTTTATTGAGATTAGCATACAATTTATTTTCTCACAGTATTTGCAACACCTTTCTCATTGTTGCCCACACAAGTAGAGCCAAAGGATTAGAGATCTAGAAGACAGTCCGGAAGGAGTGTGAATCCGAATACGGGATAATTAGGATAAATAGGAATATTAGTAGATAGGAAGAGTTATTATGTGAGGGGGTTTCGGATCTGGAAGTCTGTACCGGTCCAAATGGAGTTTGTTTTGTATCAGAACCAGCAACCTATATAAGGAGTCCAGATTGTATAGTTCTTATGTGCAAGTGATATAATATAAGTACTTGGCGTCTTGTGTACTTGAATGTTTTATCTTACATGTGTATTAATGTTGGTTGTTTATTTGTTATTGTTACCCGGATTGACGGATTGTATACGCGGATTATCTCCATACCTCCGACCACACCTTTAGATTGTATTCCGGTATGGAGCACTTACGTGTTTGTGACTAAAATCTAGTCCAGGATAAACACAATTTGGCGACCACGGGACCCACATTGACACAACAAGAGGATGGATGTCATCGAGAAGAATTGATGACGCAACAAGTAAACGAGCCGAAAGGGCACGAAGAAGGGACAAGATCGAAGAAGTGGTAGAAGCAATACGTCGTGATCACGCATTCTCTGCAAGAATTAGGCAGCTTGCCGAAAGAACGCTCCAAAGGGTATTGGCGAAGAAGGGAGCAATAACACCGATCTTGCCGACACCGATTCATTATTACAGAACTTGGGAGGACAAGAAACAATATTTTTGGGCTTGGAAGAGAGTAACAATTCCAGGTTGGACGAAGACACATCCAACGAGCAAAGTAACCGGTAGCGCCAAGATTGGACCACCACAAGACCAGACGAGCAATCCAAAGAAAGCCAAGCACCATCACCATGAGTATTAGTGGTGAATAAGGAGGAAGAGTCCTCAATAGTAACATCAGATAAGAACCTAGTTACACCAACCGACAAGAAAGCGGAGTCGGAGAATTCGAATCGAGAGACAAATTAAATTTTCCGGATAAACGAGGGGGAAGACAATACGTTGTACCCCTACCCGAAGTATAATGAAGAGCTCAACGTAGAGGAACCCTTTCGCAACAAGCCGAGCTTTGTACTTGGGTTTCTCTAAGTCAAATACATATTTCTATCGGAAAACCCATTTGCAAGGTAGCGGCTTTCTTCCAGCTGGTAATCAACCAGTTCCCATGTCTGATTCTTGTGAATCGGGTCCATTTTGGATCTCATCATTTGCAGCCATGTATCGGCGTTCGTGCGGCCATAGCTTCGTCATATGTTCCTGGTTCGCCTGCATCGGTGTAGTTGATGTAGTCGAGGCCCAGTTGATAGAACTTTGTCAGCCTTTGAGCTCGTCCAGATCTCCTGGGCGTCGAGATAAGTGGTTTGGATTCTTCGATGGGATCTATCGGTCAACCGGTATTTGTTGAACCATTTTTGTTAGGAGTCTTGTTAGGTGACCCGCCCCCATGCTGGGATTTTAGCAGTGTCATGGCATTCTCCCCTATGGGCTTCGTCGACTCAGATCGCATCTTGTTGACTTTGCTTTGTTCGACTCTTGTTGAATCGGCTCTGTCTTCAAGTTCGACTATTAGACCTGTTGCCGATTTGGAGTTCGCAGGTATATTGTTGGCTTGTTCGAGTTCGATTGTTTGTCAAGTCTCTAAGTTGGCTCGGTGGGTCGGTCTTTCTACGACAACTCTGTCGTCTTCGAAGGATACCCTTTTACCAACTATTTTCTATTGGTTCCGTTGAGAGAAGATAGAGTCTTCATTGAAGACTACGTCATTTTTCCGGATCAGTGTCTGGTTCTCTAGATCCCATAGCCGGTAGCCGGAGTTCCCATCGGTTCCATAACCGAGAAATATGCATTTCATTGCATGGGGTGCCAACTTGGTCCTTTTCTCGCTGGGGATGAATGCGTAGGCTTCGCATCCCAATACATGGAACGGAGCCTATCATAGGTTGGTTGTTTGTCTGACCATAGTGCCTGTGGCACTTCGAGTTCGATTGCTTTCGACGAAGAAATATTTACTAGGTATACCACCATCTGCAATGCCTCGGCCCAGAACTCCAACTTCAGTCCGGCTTGCTGGACTATTGCCATCACCCTCTCCTAGATCGTTCGGTTGATCCTTTCTGCCACTCCATTCTACATTTGTGTGTAAGGAACAGCCTTTTGGTGCCGGATCCCTTTGTCGGACAAGTACTGTTTAAAAGCTTCCGAGGTATATTCTCCTCCATTGTTGGATCTGAGTGCCTTCACTCTGTATCCCGACCGGTTCTCCACTTCAGTTGTCCATCGAGTGAAGATCTCGAGCATTTCGTCTTTGGACCTGATGGAGTAGGCCCAGACCTTCCGTGTACATTAATCTACAAAGGTGATGAAGTACCGGGAGTCTCCTAGTGATCGCTCTAGCATGGGCCCACATATATCTGTGTGCACGAGCCCTAGAGCATGTCGTACCATCTCATAGTGAAGAGCGTGTAGAATTCGGGTCTATTTCCCGTATCGACAATGCTCGCAGAAGTCTGTCTTTACTTGGAATTTAGGGATGTAGCCGACCACCATCAACCGATCAAGTCCGGCTTGAGACATATGGCTAAGTCGGCCATGCCTCTTTTCGGCTACATTCACGGCCCCTCCTGGATTGATTGCCATCAATGGGTACAAGTTGTTGTACTTGTGCCCTCTCCCAACTCTAAGGTTTACTCGGCTAATCATCCATACCGACTCACTTAGAGTCGTTTTGTACCCTTCTTCAGCTAACATACCAATGGAGACCAGACTCCTTTTTGGATCGGGTAGGTGCTGCACTCAGTGCAGGGTGATGATGTTACCATTTGGCAATCTGATAGGAACCTCTTCAGTCCCAACGATTTTGCATTCTTGCCCATTGCCTAGTCGGACTATGCCGCTGACTTCGACTGAATAGTTCGAGAACCATTCAATGTTGGGGGTCACGTAAAACGTGGCACCGGAGTTCAGTAACCACATGTGTGCATCTTGTGCACTATAGAGGACTTCTCTAATCACTAAATCCTCTAAGGAGAGAATTTCTCTTGATCGAGTGTCGGCAACATTGATTTGGTTGCCTGTAGGAGAGTGGTCTGAGTCGGGTCGTCCTCGATTCCGCTCGGATCACTGACCACTCTCTTTTTTCTTGATTGACCAGCAGTCGGAAACATTGTGGCCACCTTTTCTGCAATGTGTGCAGAATTTGCCTGATCGGCTCATTCTCGACTTCGACCGTTGTCGTTCTCCCGTCGTTTTTGATCGGTTGGTATTCCGACCGGTTCTATCAGCTTGCTCTCTCGTTTGACTCTGTCGGTCAAACGAATCGGTCGAGTGATGGGCTTCTGCCAATTCATCGATGGTAAGTCCCATTGATTTTCGCCGAATTTCCTCAGTGAGGACTTGGCCGATCGTCTCATCCAGATTTAGGATTGGTCGGCTATTGGCGTATGTCATGTAGAATACCTCCCAACTCGCCGGCAAGCTCGATAGGAGGGCAAGGGCTTTCACTTCTTCTTCAAAGTTGATCCCTTGTGAGGAGAGTTCTGACAACACCCGGTTGAAGGTGTTGATGTGGGAGGTAGTCGGATCGGACACTCTCATCTTCATGTTGACCAGTTGTTTGATCAAAATCAGTTTTGAAGATGAGGACTTTTTCTTGTACACGGCTTGTAGTTTCTAGCACAATGAGAGCGTTGTCGTCTCTTTTGCCATGTTGAAGTAGACGTTTTCGGCTAGATGCATTCGGATAGTGGAGTGCACGATTTCATCTGTAGATCTCCACTCTTCGGATGTCATCAAGGCAGGTTTTTCACTGTGTCGAATGGCTTCGACTTGTCTTCTAATGATCAGCACGTCCTGCATCATCTCCTTGCAAAGGGCAAAGTTTTTGCCATTGAATTGTTCTATATGTTGAAGCCATATTCTTCTTTGAATGTGAGATTTTACTGACCTGGTCTTTTTCTGTTGTCTGTTGCCGCCGAGTAATAAATCGCTCTTATACCAATTGAGGGATAAATATGCGCGGAAACATATGTGAGGACCTGTCGGTTATGCTCAGCACACAACATAGAAGGAAGGCAAGAAGATATAGACAAATGATAGACACACATATGAAGCTTTAATGGAAGCTCTCTTTATTACTGTTTTCTCTCTCTCTCTCAAAGATTCGATGTACAAGATGATCAAGCGCTCTATCTTTACAATGTTAGGTTATCGCTTATATACTAAGCCCTAACTCTTTAGAACAGTTCACACTAGGATACAAAGTAGAAGGAGTTGGCCTTTTATGCCAACAGGGAGCAACAACAACGATCTTGCCGACACCAATTCGTTATTACGAAACTTGGGAGGACAAGAAACAACATTTTCGGGCTTGGAAGAGAGTAATAATTCCAGGTTGGACGAAGACACATCCGACGAGCAAAGTAACCAGCAGCGCCAGGATTGGACCACCACAACACCAAACGAGCAATGCGAAGAAAGCCCAACACCATCGCCACAGGTAGAAGTGGTGAACAAGGAGGAAGAGTCCTCAGTAGTAACATCAGATAAGAACCTAGTTACACCAACCGACAAGAAAGCAAAGTTGGAGAATTCGAATCGAGAGACAGAAATTTTCGTCATAAAGCAGGGGGAAGACAATATGTCGTACCCCTACCCGAAGTATAATGACGAGCTCAATGTAGAGCCCCAAGATGAATGGTTCCAGTGGGACGATAGATACTGACTAGAGTATCGACCTCGATATGCAAACAGCTACAAAATGGAGGACTACCGAAGACGATGCTATGATAGGGATTATTCCCCTTATTACGATCAGGAGAGTCGAACAGAACAAAGATACGCAGATCGGCAAGGGTACGGCGACCAACGCCGTAGTTACGATCCAAGGCATGGTACCGATAATCGATAGAATGAACGCCGATACCCGCCACAGGACTATAGAAGAGCTCCGAAGGACAAAAGAAAGCCATAGAAGGCGAGACTATTCCAACAAAACCCTAGAGGGCTAGAGGAACCGGCACGGCCAGGCTCCAAAACACAACCTATCATAACAAATTAAGCATAAACAAGTGAACCCCGTAAACTATATTGTTACTTCTTCCGACAAGAAGGGCATTATAGTAGTCAATGTCCATTAAAAGGAAAAGGCCAAGCGTCGGCAGTTAATATGTTGACTGCAGAGGTGGCCAAAGTACAGCAAGTCACCACCCGGTCAAAAGAGAAAATTGTACAATGGGAGGCCCATGAAGTTGTAAGAAAGACAACACAGCAATGGGTGGAGAAAATGAATCAACAAAATGCAGAAAAACTACTCCAAGAATTAAACAAGTAGGCACCGAAAGGGAAACAGGCAACAGAGGAAGAACCACTGACAGAGGACATGGCTTTGCCGGCGCCAGATGCTCTTTTACACTATACACAACCAAGTGAAGGGCCAACAATAATTGATGACTAGAATTCGGCAGTAAAAGTAATTATCAAAGGCGTCGAAATACCTGGAACAATAATTGATAGCGGCTCTGGTGTAAATGTAATCAGCGAGAACACCTATGACAAATTAGGCATCCGAGAATGGAAACCATGCCCATTCTGTTTGCGAATGGTAGACACGACTTCAGTCTGGCCAACGAGGCTGGTCCAGAATCTAGAAATCGCCATGGATGGACATCCATTCCAAATATCCATGGTGGTACTGCGGCTGAACTTGCCAAGGGCTTACCCCTTGCTATTAGGACGATCGTAGCTTAAGACGGCCCATATTAAACAAAATTGGCAAAAGGACATTATTAGCTTCTACTGGGGGGAAACAAAAGTTTGAGTGCCGACACAGGAGCGTGTGACCATTACAAAGCACTTGACAACGTTTTATGCGAAAGGGGTCTGCATGTTGGACGGATTGGTGGGCGAGAAAGTGAATCAATACCTGGAGGAGAACCCACATATAGCGTTGTTGTTCGAGATTGATGTGCCAAAAGCCATAATTTCGTATGTAACTGGCTGAGTCACAGAGGAGGATCCAACTAAACCAGACCTGGAAGCTATCCAAGAGCTCAACGAGGCGCAGGAGACATTGGAAAAAGAATTAGCCGTATTCCAGCAAGTAAAGGCGTTGACGCTGGAAGAGGTCAATTTGGGAAAGGCCAAAGAACTGCGATCAGTAAGCATGGTGAAGGAATTGCATCCAGAAGAAAAATCAGAGATGGTGGGATTATTGAAGGAATTCAAGGATGTTTTTGCCTAGTCGTACGAAGACATGAAGGGATTAGATCCGAAATTCTACCAACATCTACTTCACTTGAGTAAGGACACAAAACCAATATCCCAAAGGCAATATTGGATGAACCTAACTATGCAATAAAACTAAAAGAGGAAATCGACATATTGTTAAGGGTCAGATTTATACAACCGATAAAGCATACTACGTGGTTGAGCCTGATAGTGGTAGTACCCAAGAAGAACGGGAAAATCAGGGTCTGTGTCAATTATCGAAAGCTAAACGCAGCAACAGTCACAAACACCTTTTTGCTTCCCTTTATGAATGGAGTACTCGATGCAATAGCCAGCAACAAGGTTTACAGTTTTTTGGATGGATTCAACGGTCACAACTAGATTAGAATGCATCCAGCCGATCAGGAAAAAATGGCATTCATCACAGAATGGGGAGTGTTTGTTGCAATAGTCATGATGTTCGAATTAAAGACAACGCCAACAACATTTTAGCAAATCATTATGGATATTTTCAGCCATTATATTCCGACAATTATGTAGGTATCCCTTGATGATTTTGCACTATAGAACCGGAAAGCCAAACACCTGGGCCATCATCAGAGGTGTATACTGAAATGTCGAATTTCGCGACTAAGTTTGAATCCGGCCAAATGTGCATTCGAAGTCACAAGCGGCGTGCTATTAGGGCTTATTGTGACCAAGGAGGGTATTGCGGTCAATCCAGATAAGGTAAGGGCCTTCTTGGGGGCACTAGCCCCAACGAATGCCAAAGCACTAAGCCGATTTTAGGTCATAATGTATGAAGTGTGAGCCTCCACATTTTTCCCATGTCATAATACATTGGCATTTCAGAAAAGCCACATTTACAAAGGAATCTAGTGATGCATCATGAAACAAGTGTGTTGCATCACATGTTCCAAACCATTTTTCCATTATCTTGCATCCAACTAGACCACAATATTTTGCTTTAATTTTTCCTTTAGATTTTCTTGGTTACTTCCCATGCAATTCTAGGAAGTTAGGTAAGGGACTTTTTGGAACCTTAAGCATGACATATTTGGCAACCCTTACCATGCATATAATTTCAATGGGAAGCGATCATGTCTCAAGAAGGAGGGTGTATAGCGTTTGTTTCTTGACTTGGAGAAACTTTGTAAGAAAATGCTTTTGGACATTTTCAAACTCTTTCCAAGTAGATTTAAGGATGCTACTTCCCCATACTTCCACTCTATAGAGAAGCTAATTTGTAAGGAACAAAGTGTAGGGATTGAGCTATCTCAATCCTACTGAAGGAGATAACTTTAGAGTGTTTCATCACTTGGCCACTTATAAAAAACAAACCAAGTTTAAAATGTATCAGGGCCTACAGTTTGAGCTTATGTAAGAAGGTTAGCTACCTTCATGAGGATGGGTCATCTTTATGGTATTGGATAGAGAATCCAATAGTCTGGCAAAGCTCTAGCTTCATACATGTTTTCTCTTCCTTCTTCAAACCCAAGGTATGATACATGTCTGTACTCACTAGTATAAGACAATGATAGGGGACTCAAATCTGTCTCTCACCTTCGCTAAGCGTTTTCTAGTTGGAACTTTCTTCCTTGTTTTTCTCATTAATTTTTCTTAACAGTAATTAAGTTTCTTACACCAAGCTAGAACAAAACCAAAGACCATGTAGAGCAACATCATACATAGAGAAGAAGGTAAGAAATGTAGGCCTGATCATTTTCTTGGCACTTAAGAATGAGGAGATCCAAGATAAGCCTAACATAGTTGGCACTTGACAATAATACAAGTGTCCACGATGAAAGGACATATGCCCAATGCAAATGGAACAGTGAGTGGAGGAATTGATGGAGAAAGAAGATAAGCATGAAAAAGAGCCCAGTAGATAATCATGATAAAGCAGAAAAGAAATGGGATAAACCAGATCGAGAACAGACACTCGAGATAAGGAGAAGAGGAATAGTGAGACTGACATTCATAGAGTAAGCCGCATATACCTGATCCAATTTGACCTAGCAAGTTGGAGGAAGACTTTTTGAAACCCAAATTTTGAAATCAAAGATATACTCGATAGTAAATTGGCACTTGTGACGAAATAGAGGACAAGGGAGATGGGGTAAGCCCAGCATAGGCTCAACACCCGAAGCAAAACCCCAATCAAATCTCGAAATTTTTTATCATATTTTTTATTGCCAATATTGATCTTGCCTAATCAAGATTGAATATAAAGGAGCAACGTGAAGTCCACAACCTCGCAATTTCCACAACTTTGATCGAGTCTTCAACTATATCGAGACAACGAAGCTTAAGGGGACACACAACTGACCTTGAGGGGGCATGCTCAGAATCAAGATCACCTCATGTCAAAATGTGCTTATGGAGAAAAGCACAATGTTTATAAAAGTGTGGAACACACTTTATTGTAATCGATGTGAACTACCTAGTTACACATAACTAAATTATGGCATCTAGTTTGTTGTCAAGTGTGAATTTGGTCAAAAGAGTATTAAATAGTCTTATGACATAAGGATACTCAAGTGGATGCTTATGACTAGACTCCACAAGCACATTTAATGTGGGAGTCCCTTGAGGACTTAGCCATTTGTTCTCGATGGTATTTTTTTAGTTGATCAATGTAGTTTTCTCTTCTATGCATAACCTCTCGTCCCTCTCCTTTGTACATTTCATTTGTTGTTTTATCTTATTCCTTCTCTTGCTCACACATGCACAATGATTCCACACAACATAATATCACAATGATTCTACACAATATAATATTGAGAAATGAATCGTCAATCCACAAGAAAAAAGAATACGCTAAAATACACAACTCGGAAACACAGAAAACAGTGTACAGTTTTAACATGGAAACCCTGAGATAGGAGAAAACCACGGAGAACAAGACTTTACTATACAGTGGATATACAATGGAGAAGATTACAACACTCTCTGTGTGGAGTGTATCAGCCTCACAAGGCTCTTGGCGTCTGCTGTTATGAACACAGCTATGGCACCGCTCTCTCTCTCTCTCTCTCTCTCTCTCTCTCTCTCTCTCTCTCTCTCTCTCTCTCTCTAAGGAGCTTGGGAAGCATCCCAATATTGGGAACTCTACCATATGCTCATGAGTAGGGATTGCACCCTTGCATGGAAGAGACTATGGGAACCGCGACCACAAACACCCATCGAGGATCCCAATATTTGGCACACATATATAGAGAGACTCTACCATGTACCGAACCAACCACCCATCCCAATGCCTTCCACACCCCGACCTAACATGGGGACACTTTCCACGACATCTAGGGTCATGAAGGTCATAAAAAAATTACAACATAGGAAATCTATGGACCACATAGGATTGCAAGCCTAGCACATTATATATGCTCGAGAGTGCCTAGCCCCCTTTCTCACTCTAATCTTCAACCGCACCCTCGCCGAGGGTTTTACACCACAATGGACCATGAACACAGTGGCCCCTATACATAAAGGAGGGGACCCAATGGACCCAAATACATATAGGACCATTATGATAGGCCATACGCTCGCTAAACTTTATGGTGTGGTAATGGAAGTGGAGCTTAGCGATTATATGGAAACATTAAGTCTTCGAGCACCTAAGCAAGTTGGCTTTAGACGAGCCTTCTCCACTATTGACCATATCTTCACACTTAATTGACCAGACGAAGGCTCGTAAGAAGAAACTATATTGTCGCTTTGTGGACTTCTGCAAAGCCTTTGACACAGTTCCTAGGGAAAAGTTGTTTGATAGACTTAAGAGCTTGGAGATACCAAATGACATGATCTGGACCATTTATGCCCTATATGAGCAAGTCTCTGGGTGCGTAAGATGCCCAGGTGGCCTATCTGATTGTTTCACTAGCACTATTGGTGTAAAACAGGGTTGCCCCCTATCACCAACTCTTTTTGGGATCTACATTGATGAGATCACTGATTTTATTGCTTGTAAGGGAGGCAAGGGGGTAGCTATTGGGGATACGCAAGTTAGTCTCTTACTCTATGCAGACGACATTGTCTTGCTCTCGGAGTCAGAACACGACCTACAAAAGCATCTTAATGCCCTAGATCTTTTGTACACAACGAGGACTGGTAGTGAATCTAGCGAAAACTAAAGTCCTTATCTTTCATAGATCGTCTCGAGTTTGGAGTAAATGTCACCTAATCCTCTCTCATACCCTTCACTAATGTAAATATTTGTGACCTACCCTCACCAACGTTATGTGTACATAACAATAAAGAAGGGGAGTATTAAAAAGGGTATGTTCACTAATGTTAAAAAGGGGCTAATGTGATTGGATAGAAGGAATGATAGGTGCATGCACTATCGTGATTTGGGAAACCAATGAATGGAGACCCTTTTAGAAAGGCACATCTATTCAAGGGGGCCTAGGAAAAGGTATAAATATGAGGCTTAGCTACCCTCATAAGCACATTATGTCGGAAGGGTGATGTCTTAGACACCGGTGGTGCGGGCTAGGCTTTCATCACGACGATTGTGTTTATCTCTTCCAAGGTATAAGTCATCCTAATATCCGGTAGTATGGGACGTCGGTGGTAGGTTGGCTATGTCTAGATCATAGCTCGAGGGTGGTCGGGAGGAACAGGTTCTTCTATCCATTCTATTTTCCTTATTTTACTTTAGTTTGGTCTATTGATTAGTAATAGACTCTTAACATTTACACTCTCGTTTAACGCTCACACTTATCCACGTGTATAGAATACTTCGGTGAATTCTCACCACAAGATTTTATATGGTCATGCCCGTAACATACTCCCCCTCTTTAAAACATTGCACTCTTGCAATGGAAAGTTAGAGAAGTTAGTTCAAAGAGTATTTTCGCGTTCCCATGTGGCATATTTGATAGATTTATCCATCCATTTAATTTTAAATTCTCATACTATTTTAGTATGCAGATTTTTTGTTTTAACATCGAGAATTATTTCTGGTACATGTGGTTTAGAAGATAATTCTTCAGAAGTAACCAAAGTTTGAGTTGTAATTGTATTGTTGCCAGAACCTAGAAGTTCTTTTAGACGACTTACATGAAAAAGTGGATGAATTTCAACGTCATCAAGAAGAGCGAGACGATAGGCTGATGAACCAATGTGTTTAAGGACTTGAAAAGCTCCACAAAACTGTGGGGCTAACTTAGCGCACTTACCCGTAGACAATGTCTTAGAATTGTGAGGTACACGTAAAAATACCTTCTGTCCAGGGTTGAATACACGAGGTTGCCTATTATGATTGGCATAAAAACGCGCTCTATCTTGAGCTGTTTTTATATTATCTCGTGCAATATGCAACATATCTTGCATATCCCAAAGAAAGTTTTGTGTACTTTGCAACTCATCATGATGTATATTAACATCAATCGGGGCTCGTCGCTGAAAACCATACATCAACATTAAAGGACTCTATCCCATGGATGAATGCTTAGAGCTGTTATAAGCAAACTCCAAAATTGGGAGATAACATTCCCATTTTGTTGGTTTTGCACCAACATATGCTCAAAGCATGTCCTCAATAATTTGATTTACTCGTTCTGTTTGCCCATCGGATTGAGGATGATCCTTGGAGCTCATGCTCAACGTAGTTTCTAACTTCTTAAAGACTTGCATCCAGAAGTCACTAGTAAACTTTAGATCTCGAGCACTCACAATATCCATTGGTAACCCATAAAAACGAAATAACTCGTCAACGAATTGGTAAGCCAATTCAGGAGTTGTTACCGTGGTTTTAGTAGCAATAAATCTGGCCATTTTAGTTAGTCTATCAACCACAACCTAGATGGCATCATGGCCTTTTTGGGTGTGAGGAAGGCTAACAATAAAGTTCATGGATATACTTTCCCACTTATTATTGGGAATGTCCAATGGATGTAAAATTCCTGCGGCTTTAAGTAGTTCGGATTTGTTAACCTGACATTGTGACATTTAGTCACATAGCTATGTATGTTAGGACGCATCTTAGGCCAATAGAATTGAGTGGAGATGAGAATGAGTGTACGATGTATTCCAGGGTGCCCTGTTGAGGGTGCATCATGGCATTCAAAAAGAATTCTCTTTTTAAGCTCAGGAAAATCTGGAACACAAACCTTCCCATTACGGTAGAGCATATCATTAGCAATGTGGAAGGATTCCTTTGAGGATGTGGTGGTGTTTGTTCCAGACTCAACTCTTGCCTAGTATTTCACAAAATAACGGTCATCAAGATACTTTCCTCGAAGGTGATCATAAAGACTTGATGTTATTTCAGTGAAGCTAAGCATGTTAACTTCATAGATGTGACTTCGTGCATCAGCGACAGTGTTCATGGAACCTTTACGATATCGTATGGAAAAACCAAAGTCCTGGATGAGATATGCCCATCGTGCCTTACGACCTTTAAGGTCTTGTTGGTCACAAAAGTATTTCAAGGACACATGGTCCATAGTTACCACAAAATGATTTCCATAAAGATAAGAAGCGAAGGAGCCTTGCACACCAGGTCCTTGAGTTCCTTAAAGGCGAGGTCTAGTGTAACATTCCACACAATTGGTTTTGTAGACTTACGTGTTTGACCTTTTAGAAGATCAATAAACGGCGTCGTCAATTGGGAGTAATTACGAAGGGATTTTCCCAAAAACCCGACAAAACCAAGGAATGATCAAACTTCTCGAATATTCCAAAGAGTGGGCCAAAGTTTGATTTTCTCGATGCTAGAAGGATCAATTTCAACTCCTCGTTCGGTTATGAGATGTTCAAGATAAGTAATTGATTTCTTGAAGAACTCACATTTTGAGATCTTCGCGTAGAATTGCTTGTCGCGCAATGTTTGTAAAACAAAGCAGACATGTTTAGCATGTTCTTCTAATGTACGACTATAAACTAGAATATCATCCAAGAAAATAACGACAAAGTTTCCAAGTTGTTCTTGGAAAATTTCATTCATTTCTTGTTGAAATGTGGCTGGAGCATTGGTCAAACCAAAAGACATAACCAAAAACTCATAATGGCCATAGCGCGTACGAAATGTCATATTAGGAACATTGTCCTCACTTATACGAATTTCATGGTAGCCAGTACGGAGATCAAGTTTTGTAAAATACCGAGCTCCCTGGAGACAATCAATTAGATCGTCATCCTGGGGCAATGGATATGAATTCTTGATCGTCACTTTATTCAGGCGTCAATAATTAATACACATACGCCATGTGCCCTCTTTCTTTTTTACCAAGAGAACAGGTGCACCCCATGGAGATTTACTATAACGTATATAACCCATTCGTAAATAGTCCTTGAATTGCTTAGATACCTCATCCACTTCGGATTGACTGAAGCGATAAGGAGGTATACTTATTGGTGCAATGTCATTTACAATATCTATACGATGGTCTATATTACGTTTAGGAGGTAACCCATGTGGTAGTTCACTCGGAAAACATCACGAAAATCATTTAAGATTTCATCGAGTTGTTGTTCAAAATATGATAATTGACCCGAGACATTATCGATATTGTAAACGTAAATGTTAGGATCAAGTACACAATAAAATAAAGTAGAACAAGACAACTCGGATATTGATGGCGAGGAAACAATCGAAAGAGATTGTTTTTTAACACATTGAATAAAATGAGTACAATCGTTCAGTACAAAAGTAATTAAATGATTAACCCAATCAATAGATAAAGAAGAGTTTTTTTATTAAAAAACCAGGGATAACCTAGTATTACATCAATGTTACAAAGATTCATTACATCGAAGTCTACTTCCTCTTTATAAGTATCAATAGAAATTCCTAATGAATTAACCGCCCTGTTGATGTATTGTACTTTTCCATCAGCCAAGTGCACCTTATATGTGTGATCACTTAGGATGGGTTGGATTCCCCATATCTGAACCATACGAAGTTGTGTGAGCTTCCTGAATCAAACGAAAATTGTACGGGAGATCCATTGATATACCCGTTTGCACGTAGTAAATCATTGGGTCCCAATACATAGTGATGGAAACAATATTGACAATTACTTAAATGATGTGTATAGACCTGAAAGACATTAGGAATCTAACCTTTATCGTCTGCACCTTTTTTTTTTGCTAGCGTGCTTTTCCGTTGGAGCTTTCGACGTTGCTCTTTTGTATGACCCTTCTTTTTGCAAAATCCGCAAAAGGGATGTTGTTGCTTACAATCGAGATCCATGAATTCATTGGGTGTCTTGTGTTTCCCAACGAATTGCGACTGCTAAGTCCCGAGCACTTCATTGGGTTTGTTATGGTCCTTCGAAGTGCGTTGATAGCGAAGAACTATTTCAACAGCCTCTTCGAAGGATTTTGGATCCTTATCGTGCACTATCCTGTGATAGTCCAAATTGGGGATGCCATTCACAAAACAAGCTATGAACCAATTGTCCCCTTCTAGACCCGATTTTTGGATTTGGGTTCTAGCATGGTGAACATAGTCTTCTAGCGAGGAAAACTTCTTGCTAGAGAGGTTCATTAAAGCTTGTGTTGCCTCAATTCGAGAGGGAGGTTGTAGAAATTGGCCCTTGAAAACTGTTACAAAATTTGTCCAGGTATCGGGCAATTTCCCCAAAGTTCGGAGCCCACGCCACCAAGTGGTGGGATTCTCAGCCGACATATGCAATCTTCATACTATCTTGCGTGGGATAGAGCTCAAAATGAAACTCCCTTCGGCCAAGCCACGTGCAGATTGCTTCTTCGGTTCTTTCCTTTTTTTCTCCCGTAAATGGCTTTACAACAAATGATGGTTCACCCTGACGCTCATCGGGTCTATTAGTGTCGCGTTGTAAACTAATGACATGTGCCTCGAGAGCACTTTGAGATTGCCGAAGTTTGGACATTTGATGAGCGGTTGAACTAAAGAAATTTTGTATTTGTAAGAAATACGACTCAATGGAGATTGGTTCAGGAGGATTTCCTTCAGTTCCTTCTGCTTGAGCGGATGACATCGGGTCATTATTATAAGCCACTGAATGATAATGCCTGGCAAAGAAATAGGATAAGGTTAGACAAATAGTCATAACATCAAGTCGTGATGTAAACATATCATGGGCCAACATTAATCGATATCATGATCTCATGTCAATACCCCTCTAGACGTATGAGATGAGGTTCAAGATCAGGTTACTATGGTAACACAAATGTGTTTTAAAAACCATGGGGGTGACAAATGAATGTCTTTCCATGATCTCTATATCGATTTTTTCATGGCGGCTCCCCGAGGCTCAACCATGTATGTTCGTGTCATGAATAGTTTATACACGAAAAAAATGTTAACAATAAACTATGTTTTTGTGCCCACATATGTGGTTTCGGGTCTTTAAGTCCTATTACGAGGACCCCAAAGTGTACTTAGACCTAAAGTCTAAACATGTATTATATTCATATGTATCAACAATGTTGTATGGTCTTGGTCATATTTGAACTCAAGACCTCGAGAACAAATGCATTAAACACTTGAACTAACCAAATAGGTTGCTCGTGTTGAATGTTTAACGTTTTTATGCGTATAAGACATATGTGAGGCATTTACCCATATATATTTTTTTTAAAAGAAACATATATGTCAAGAGTCCTTATGTCCCTCTCATTTACCACAAACTATGTTGGTACGTTACCTAACCTCGAGTCTCATAATTATGATGGCATACACCAAAGTGCAACCTAATGGTCAAGTCAAATGAGCCCTCTTTTCGTAGTAGGCCCACGTGGCCCATCACATGGTTACGTCATTACGAATTCCTTTCGTAAGAATGATCTCATGGTGGCATCGTATCCATGTAATGAGGGAGGGATGTTGGATATGTGTGTCATAGGAGCGACCTCACATGAAGTGGGTCAAGCCCTACGTTCTCAACATCATTGTGGCTATGATTGTTTCGTTTCGTAACAAAATCGAAGTTCCTTTGTTGATCGCTATCTAGATCAAGGCCGACCGCACGTCGATCGATCACCATCCATCAAGAAGACAACAAAAACCAACAAAAGAAACATTAGAAACCTGCCTCTGATACCAACTGTTAGAGTGATGATCTAATGTAAGCATATAATAAGGATATAATATATACGAAATAAGAAAGGGGAGAGAGAAAGAAGGGTGCAGATCCACCCGACCACCCCCGAGCGAAGGGATCGAGACGGACTCGAGCCACCATCGGCGTCCCATACCACCGTAACGGCATCGTGGCGTACTTGGTGTTGGCACGCTCGCTACAAGAGTTGACCCACGACGAAGCAGAGTCTCGACGTAGTCAAGAGATGATAAAATGAGGGTAGTTAGGCCTCATATTTATAGCGAGACCCAAGGCCCCTAGGCAAGTTCACACTTGGCCTAATGGGTTGTCTCAATCCTGAGGATTAAAAGTAATCCTCCCCTTCTTTACACTCTCGTTTAACCTTCACACTTATCCACATGTATAGAATACTACGGTAAATTCACACCACGAGATTTTATATGGTCATGTCTGTAACAACAATAGAGAAGATTACAACACCCTCTATGTGGAGTGTATAAGCCTCACAAGGCTCTTGGCGTCTGCTGTTACGAACACAGCTATGGCGCCTCTCTCTTCTCTCCCTTCGCGCTCGATGGCGCTCACACTATTTTGTTCTACTCTCTTCCTCTCCCACTTACATTGTTTGCCCTAGGTGTATTTATACTAATACACATTATTGGCTATTTACAAATGTAGCCCCTACTACACATCACTACTATTATTATCTATAATAATAAGTAGCCATCAGCCGACTCTAGTGTCGACTATCCAGTCAGTCCGACTTGTCAGCCTAGTTGGTCGTGTCTTCGACCTGGATCTCCTTTCTGTAAAAACTGGAGGGACATTGGTCAACTTTAGAAAATGTTTTAAATATGACACTTCAGGCACTGTGTCTCTATGTGCGCTCTACGGATCAAATTGGCATATAACTCTCATCATATCCAACCTTGTTAGTGTAATTACGCTTAAGTTCTCTACTAATATATGTCTCCCTTTTCATCTTGCTCTTTATGACATGTGCTTTGTAGCAAATATTTGTTCATGCAACTCTCACGATTTCTAGCACATTATAATATAGTCCCATGGTGCATAATGGCTAAATAATCAAGGCACGTTCTCCTTGTTGTAACGCGTATAGTTTGTTGAGCGCAACTCGTCATTTGTCAGTCTCCCCGAAAGTTGCCTCAAATTCGGTAAGAAATGCTTGGAAGTCATTCAAGAGAGGGGAAGAAGTCTCTACTAGAGGAGCAAACCAGGCTTGTGCTTGTCTTGTCAGCAACGTGCCGATTAGCCCAACTTGTCGAAAGTCATCAGAATATCGTCAGGGCTGAAGACGAATAATAAGGCGAATTGGGTTGATGAAGCCTCTTAATCGTGACCTTGTTCCATCGAATTTTTCTGGCATGCAAACATTAGGTTCTACAACAGAAGGGTCAATAATCGAGTGAGGTATAACTGTCATTGCTACCTGAAGTTCTTGAACAGAGTTTCGTAAGCTCGCATTCTCCTGTTGGAGTTGATGCAGCACCGCCAAAATTTGCTCAAGGTTACTAGATGATTCTGACATGATAGTGTATTGAGAAAGAAGACAAAAAGAAGGAAGGAGATCAATTTGTCACGGATGAACAATTGGAAGACAAAAAGATGTGTAAGCTGATGAGATAAAGAGATGGATAAGTTGATGACAATGAGTACGAATATCTATTCCATGACTGGTGTTGATCTCCTTGACATTGAAAAGGGAGATCAACCCTTTTTATACATATAGTGATGCATGATAAGCATGCTCATGCCAAATCATACATACTATAATATTAAGCATATTGATTCTTGCATGCCAAGTCTTATATACTGAGTCTTACATACTCAGTCTTACATACCACTCTTTATACAAAGGTTTAAAGTCTAAAGTCTTTCTAAGAGAAATATATTATTATATACAAGGACCTAAGGCTTGAATTCGACGCGATGTTCATGACAATTACGCTTAAGTTCTCTACTAATATATGTCTCCCTTTTCATCTTGCTCTTTATGACATGTGCTTTGTAGCAAATATTTGTTCATGCCGCCCTCACGATTTCTAGCACATTATAATATAGTCCCATGGTGCATAATGGCTAAATAATGAAAGCACATCGACATTGTCGGGAAGCATTATTGAAGAGACTTACAAGTAGGCGTGTTTTTGTTTGAGTGATCAGGCACAAGGGTGACGTGAGCTAGAAAGAGAGAAGAAAGGATACATACATGCATGTGTGTGTGCATGCATATGTACATACGAACACACATACATGCGTACATACATACACATACGTACATACATAGATATAGATGCATACATATAAATGCATACATATACATGCATGCATGCATGCATGCATACATACATATAGATGCATACATATCCATACATATCCATATACATATCCATATACATACATATGTATATAATACATATACATACACATACACATACACATACACATGTATACCCATTAGATTCTTTACACGTGTATGAGAGCATAAGCCTTTTAACTTTCTTCATGTGAAGTTTGAACCAAATAAAAAAAGAGAGAGAAGAAAAAAGCACTGGAATTATTCAAAAAACTCCGCGTTATTCCGACGCAAAAGCATGTACATTTCCTTACAAAAGCACCTCAAAATGAAAACAGGGCGATTTCTATCGGCAAATCCAATTGTTGTTCAGCTCCTCTTTCATTCTCTGATTCCCCTTTCTTTCCCCTTCCTTCTTGAATCAATCAAGCGCTCTTCCTTTCATTGAATCTCTCCACATATTCATCTCAAGCCAAGGTTCAATCAATTCCACTCTACAATCATGGTGGGTACTCCTTGCTTTTTTTATTTTTTTATTTTTGCTTTTCGCGTTCCATCAATTCATGTCTCGTGTGGTGTATTGATTAAGGCTGGAGAACATCTAATGTTGTGAGAAACCACAAAATGGCCACCTATATGGAGCATATAATACTTTCTGTGTATGAACCTAATCTGACTATTCCAAAGTCTTGATGGGTTAAAGATTAACTTCTGATGTTTTGGGTAGTGGGTGGTGTTATGATCTACAAACAAGAAATTAAGACATAAAATGGCATGAGATTTCAATGAATTCATTTGTAACCAAGCACAAAATTCCCCGAGAATGTTTATGTCTAGTATATATTTACTGACTTGGCCTTTGAATCGATGAAATGATTGAGTGAATGAAGGCGCGATCGGGCATGGGCGTAGACGAGAATTGCAAGAAGGTATTCATGGAACTGCAGAGAAAGAAGGCACATCCATATATTGTCTTTAAGATTGATGAGAGGAAGAAGCAAGTTGTGGTGGACAAGATTGGGGAAAAGGGCGACACTTACGATGAATTCGTGGCTTCTTTGCCAGAGGCCGAGTGTCGCTATGCCGTCTATGACTTCAATTTCATCACCCATGACAATTGCAACAAATCTAAGATCTTCTTTGTTTCTTGGTGAGTGATCACACTTGTCCCTACTAAATTGTGTATTATATGTATAAATAGGGTATCTATCTTCATTTGGCCATGACAATTGCAACAAATCTAAGATCTTCTTTGTTTCTCTGTGAGTGATCTCACTTGTCCCTACTAAATTGTGTCTTATATGTATAATAGGGTTTCTATCTTCATTTGGGAGAGAGGAACAATCTGAATAAGCTTTATGTAGGCTTATTCAACTATGATTTAGTGAATAGGGTTTCTCTTCCATTTTACCAAATGTTATACTTTCTACATAGGTTTGTGACATTGTAATGATGAACAAAGGTATATAGCTAACAACACATCCAAGGTTCTAGATTCTATAAATTTACACCACATTCATGCATACTACCAAGTAATAAACCATGGATTTTTAAGTTTTACTCCCAATCATCCACAATTGGAAGAAGTATTGTCTCTTCTTAGGATACTTTGTTACATTTCACTTAACTAGCTCGTTAGATAACTTCTTAATATTCGATTGGATTCTATATAATGTCACCTTTTTCATTTCTTAGGTCTCCTGATGTTTCAAGGATTCGCTCAAAGTTCTTGTATGCTACCTCGAAAGATCGATTTCGAAGTGAGCTTGATGGTGTGCATTATGAGATGCAAGCTACTGACGCTAGTGAAATCGAAATTGGGGTTATGAAAGAGCGAGCCAATTAGAGAATACATAAACCTTCCCTAATGTACCATTTTGAAATATGGATATGAATGTGGTATTGTTTCACCAACCTAACTTATATCAACATGTCTTTAAGCTTTCTCAAGCCTTTAAACGGTATTCTAGATTAGGTTTCTCATTTAGTATTGCCTCTTCGAATTTTGTGTCTCGTTGGGATGTTGTGACCCGAAAGTTTTTCTAAATGGGAAAAGACACATCATTCACATGGAAGCTAAGAGGATGTGAAGTTATTCAAATCGTGTAGAGTAGAGAGAATCCATAAGTGTGTCCAAAAACTATCTTATGATTGAAAGCCCATCAACATTTCGATCTCAATTCCAACTCTCAATCATAAATGTGCCCTTTGGTTTGATAAATGTGTTGGTCACATTTATAACATTGGTGAGTTCAATGTTGATGCCCTTTCTTGATGAATTCACCATCTTTGGTATCCCAGTTTGTAGTGACATTTCTTGGTATTGGTCATTTCGATAATACCATTTGAAACTTTTAGGATCCATACTAGGACTATAATTTTGTTTTATTTAAATGGGCAGAAGAGCAACATAGAAGTTTTCAAAAACTCGAGGCTATTATTGCCTAAGTTCCATTTCTTAAGTATAGATCCCAATTCAAACTTCATCTTTGGAATTAGTGTTGATGACTTTGCCACAATTGTCACATTTTCGATGCAACAAGGATTCTCCATTCCATTCAAGAATATAATGCTTGACAAACTCGTCTGGTAGAATTACTTATTGAAGTATGAGAAGATGACTTTTTACCATCATTTGTTCTCTCAAGTTTGGTACAGAATTCTAGATTATTTTTTATTACAATTGCAACGCGTTATACCAGTAAAGGCAACCAATGTGAAGGAATGCAACGACGCGTGGGGATCCTTGAATTGTTTGATTTTAAGTTACAAGAAAGTATAATATTGTTGTCAAAGCCTTAATTAGATTCCCCATGATTAAAAAACTATTTACAGAAATAGCTTTTTAATCATGGGAAATCTACTAACCAAAGGTATTAAATTAAAGACACGACGTGTGTTGATACATTGTTTGTCAAGATTCATAGCAATGTTCAAATCTTTGATGGATATTTCATTCATGATGGGAAGATTGCATGCCGAGGATGGATATTTTTTATGTCTCGCCCTAGCCTAAAACTAATGATCATCCTCACACTAGACATCAATGCATGTCAATGCATTGCAAAGGCCCACAATGAGTAAGTACATCTAGGACTATGTGCAAAATTTTAATGTAATGAAGTAGAATAATGGAAAGTCAAAGGCCTTCTAAACCCTTTGGGAGTTCCAATAAGGAAGCAAGGAAGCAAGAAAACACATCAACGAGCCTTTTGTATCAAACTACCTAGGACATAAAAGGATTGTCATATATATGCATAGGTTTTTGTCCCAACACTGTAAGTCGAGCTTGACTATCACCAAATATACCACAAGTATTGGTTTCAAAAATCATTGGACAAGCTATTCATGTACAAACCAAGAAGTCGCTACAATAATTATCTATATCAAGTTCAATTTTCGAGTATGCGAGTACCCATGATGCCAATTAGTAACAATCCATAGTTTTTTAAGGTCTACTCAAATAGACATTCTTTGGACTATATTTCCTTCTTTGTGTATAAGTAATCCACAACATAAAACTATGTAAATTTCCTTATGAATGCGACATTTTGCCCCAAGCGCATTTCTTCTTTACGACCTATTTGCAACATCAACACTTGCAATCCATCAGTAGTAAAATGTTGCAAATATCCAATTATTATGAAGGCTAGTCTTGACAAAGTTAACTAAGAGATTTTTAACTATTAATTACTCGATGGCTGAATTATCGGCTTCCAATGGTCCTAGGGCATTTTATCAAAAGGAGTTGGTTGCTAATTGAAGAAAAAAAATTGCTCTATTGCAATATTCAAGGCCATGCCACCAATTTGACTGCTGTTTTTGATCGAGACAAGAAGCCTCCTAGAGTGAGATTAGCCTTTGATCCCATAATATTCATTCTTGTCACATCTCATTTTTTCATATAACACAATCATTCCTCATTTTTCATATAACACAAATCATTCCTTTGATTCATTTTCCAAAAAGATTTCAACACAGAGAGATTGATTCGAAGAACATAGGGATTTGATAGGGTTTTTGTTGGGGTTGTTGCAATATGACAAATTGATCAAACTTTTCTTGCTTTTCTGAAGAACGAATCCGATTTTGCATCCGTGTTGGTGACACCAGAGAGCCCAATTCTGTCGAAGAAATTGGAATGAGCACTCGGCTTATCACGCCAACCTAGCTCTCTTGCCCTTCTCTCCCACATTGCAGAGATCTTCTTTTGGGCCGACAAAGCTGCCTCCGATTTCTCGCGTGCCACTTCACATGTCTCCATTCCAGAGCTACATTTCTCGGCCTCCTTTTGATACTGAGAAATCAACTTTTTCGCATCCAATAATGCCGCATCAGATTGGTGTTGTGTCTGTAGAGCTACGGTTTCATGCAACTTTAGTTCCTCCCTAAGCAAATCGATGGATTTCTGATCCACTTCCTCTTGCTGCTGCTGCTGTTGTTCATCATGGCAATCTGGAAAGACACACACAGTTAACCAAGTTAGACATGATAGTATGATACTTCAAGCAGAATTTGTCAAGATTTTCTTATCATTCAACCAAAAAGGGAGATGAAAGTCTTTTTCGAGAGAGAAAACAATGCACCTGAAGATACTGAGTTTCCGAAACCTGCGAGAAATCATGAAACAAAACACAGATTTCACTTTCTAGCTATACAAGTCCTCTCTCTCTCTCTCTCTCTCTCTCTCTCTGTACTTATTCACCACATGACTGCTTACAACACACACATTACACGGTAATAAAATGATAAAATAGAAGGAAACACTGTTCACATATAGGTTCCATGGAGAAATTGATCTAAACAGAGACAAGTATGCTCTTTAATTTTATTAAGAAACTGATGCTTATTGCAGAAATCATATCCACTCGTCAAATATGATGTCTTTTTATTTTTGTTTCATTTAGAGCTCTTTCATGGGGTTTATCTAAACGTATCATCCAAGGGGAAAACAACCAAAGAATCAGACAAAGATAAAGAGATACTACATGATACCATAGCCATTCCATATCCATGACTGAACGAAAAACCAAGGAAAAGAAAGAACAAACAAATATATACAGCTATTTCTGCCAAAGAATTAGAGAATGGAATGGAAAGTGTCAAACTAAGGAAAAGAAAGATCAAATAGGTATACTTAGCTATGCTTGACAAGAATTAGTTAATGGAAAGGAAATATCGATCCATAGGTGCTATATGTTCCAATTTCTGAAGCATCAAACAGGTATATATACGGAGGTACGTCTAGTGAAGAATTAGTGAATGGATTGGAAAGAATAGTCCATGAAAGCTATATATATTCCATCTGCTGATGCAACCATTGCTCTATCCAAGCTTAATGAACCTGTTTCTGTTTCACGCATAAGATCTTCATCCGAAATGAGCCTTCATTCAGAGATAATCATAGAATTGCATAAAGACACAGAAATGCAAGTTTCTATAATGTCCATGATTGAACTGCGTGGTAAGCTAAAGACAACGCGAGGCAAAGAGAATCCAATCCCCTCTCTCTCTCTCTCTCTTGGATTCATATATAAATACAGTAAGACATAGGTATTACCAGGAAGAAGCATGGATTCTTTCGTCTCTAGCATACAGTCACACAGACAAGGACTGCAGTGTCCGTTTCCACGGACAGCTGCCTTTGCAAGCTGCCAGTAGAAGGCAGGGTTCAGAACGTAGAAAACAACAGCAAAAGCCAAGGCCATAGCCAAAAGCTTGGGTATGCAGGAAAAGATCTGAGATGAGCTCGACATTTCTGCCTTTCCTTTTCTTATTCCTTCCTTTTTCTTGTTGATCTTCTTCTCTATTACTCCTTCTCTATTGCTTCTTCTCTAATGCTTCTTCTTCTCTATTGCTTCTTCTTCTTCTTCTTCTTCTTCTTCTTCTTCTTCTTCTTCTTCTTCTTCTCTACTGTTTCTTCTTCTTCTTCACTTCCTGCTTATTTCTCCATCTGCACACCAATGCTCTCTCCTCCTCCTTCTCCTACTTCTGATTCTTCACAACATCGATCGCTCTCTTCTTTCTCAATCTTCTTTTTCCTACTTCTGATTCTTCTTCTTCTCCTCCTCCTCCTTCCTAACTCCTTCTGATTCTTCTTCTCCACCTCCTTCCTAACTCCTTCTGATTCTTCTTCTTCTCCTTCCTAACTTCTTCTGATTCCTCTTCTTCTCCTTCTATTCCTTCCTAACTTCTTCTGATTCTTCTTCTTCTCCTTCTATTCCTTCCTATCTTCTTCTGATTCTTCTTCTTCTCCTTCTATTCCTTCCTAACTTCTTCCTTCTATTCCTTCCTATCTTCTTCTGATTCTTCTTCTTCTCCTTCTATTCCTTCCTAACTTCTTCTCATTCTTCTTCTTCTCCTCCTCCTCCTCCTTCCTAACTTCTTCTGATTCTTCTTCTCCTCCTCCTCCTCCTCCTTCCTAACTTCTTCTGATTCTTCTTCTTCTTTTATTATTTCTGCGACAGCATCAGACTTTGATGGCTGATGGATGGGGCTGCAAAATTCCTGCTCAGCTTCCCAAACACACACACACACACAAATCAAATCAGAGCATTTAAAGAAGGGGGAGAAAACAGAGCAGAGAGAGAGAGAGAGAGGAAATATTTGTTTTTGGAGGAAGGAATGAAATATGAGAACAAAAGTGAAATGGATGGGATTGAAATGAAAAAGAACAAAAATACACACACACACACACACACACAATAGAAAGACAAAAAAACATCTCATGTTTTTTCTATTTTTACCTTGTCTTTTTTTTAGCATGGTTCTTTTCTTCTCTATTCTGTCAAAAGAGAGATAAATTAGTAATACTAAATAGTAGTAATAGTTAGTTGTAGTTAATAGTAGTAGTAGTAGTAGTAGTAGTAGTAGTAGTAGAGTGTAGTAGTTACTAGTAGTAGTAGTAATGGTATTTTTTTAGCATGGTTCTTTTCTTCTCTATTCTGTCAAAAGAGAGATAAATTAGTAATACTAAATAGTAGTAATAGTTAGTTGTAGTTAATAGTAGTAGTAGTAGTAGTAGTAGTAGTAGTAGAGTGTAGTAGTTACTAGTAGTAGTAGTAATGGTATTTCTTCATACATATTTTCACCTATAAACCCTAAACTCCTCCTTTCAATACTTCTCATATTCCTTCACCGGCATACCGTCATACATATGTTCATATTTACCCCCCCCTGATACGTACGTACTCTAGTACCCTCGATATGTTGTGCTACGAATCTCATCTATGTAGATAATGTCGCTAATTTGCTTTGCTAGCACATGAGGACCCCCCCATTACTATGCCTGCTCCAGAGAAGCTCGATCAGTCAGAGCACCACACACACACACACACATGGTCTCCCTTTCACATTATTATATCGCTTCGGCCCCTGCATTTGTTTGTCGTGTATTCGAGGAGGGTAAAGAGCAATTATTACTCGGGTTAGGGTATAAAGACACCGGTCATCACGACAATGATCGTAAGCTTCTCGCCCAGCATGTGGCTTGTGTAACAGGCTTAAAAATTTGCATGCATGCAAGTATCTTATGTCTTCCGAAAAGACATTGCCCATGCTTGTCTTTGACAGCGAGAGTTCATTGCAATGTTTGAGTTTAGGGTTTTTATTTTGGGAGCCCACCATACCATGAGGACCGAATCTTTCTTAAATACACGAGAAGACTATACTAGAAAAAAAAACAATTGAAGTCAATTGAGTCATTTTAGCAAAGTGAGATGTAAATGGCCTCAATCCATACAAGAATTAGGAGTATGAATCAGAGGATCTAGAGGAAGCTCATCTCACAAAATGTATTTCTAGTGTCAATGCATTGTTGTCGCCTTTTCATATTCTATAATTTTGACCCTCATATTGCTTTAAAAAACTATATTAAGGTCTATCAGAACATAAATTACCTTGAAGATGGAACCATTGTTTGTCACAACTTTCACCTTCTAACCGACTAGCTTATGAAGTTTTACAGAGTCAACATGTGTCAATTTATGGGGCAACTGGTCATAGATATATGGGCTGGTATTTCGTTAGGCAAAAACATTGCATATTTTCGTAAATGGCAAGTGGGTCACCTACACTAGTGTAGAATGTATTTAGAAGAACACTAACATATGCTTGACTTGACCTATGCATAGTTACAAAGAGAAAAAAATTTAGTTGAAACGAATCTAAATAAGAAAGATATCACTTTATGATGCTTATAAATCCCATGTAAGAAACATTGAGTTGGTATATGTGTGCACAAAATACATCTTTCCATTTTGCATAGGACTTCTGTGTATCATATTACAAACATGAACTGAAAAGTGTTGTTATCATCACTCATAACCGACCCATAATGATAAAAATGTCAACAACATTGATGATGTCTTCATTGAGCAAAGTGTTTTATTATTATTATGGTGTACGTGAGCACCGAACAAGAACCTTTACTAAACAAACCAATGAACCATGTAAAATTCTTCAATAAAGTTTCGGAATTCGAGTTATTGCAGGTGTCACGTAAACGAATGAGAAAATGCAAGCAATGCTCAAATTAACTTTTCCATGAACCACGTTATTGCATCGGCAAAATAATGTAACTTTATTAAAGTGACGGGATTGCTTATTTGTAAATGGGATCATTTTAAAAGGATTATTGTTCATATCAAAGGTATACATAGTAGGTGTATATATTATATAGGGAAATTTGCTAAAATACGTGTATATGTGCTAGACAAAATATGCTACCCTAGTCAACATTGCGGCTCCTACATGACACAAATTTAATATTCAATATATAATTGAGAAAACTCATAAGTTACACCCTGAACACTTAATTCATTTTACATGCACATAGTTAATGAGTTGAGCTACTAGTGACATCAATTAGGAATGCTTAGTTTCTAATCAACTATCACATAGCAGTTAACTTTCAAATAACAATGGTTGCTTAACTTGTTTCTTAGTTAATTGTAAATCAAACATCATACTTCACAATTCTATTTTTTTACGGTATAATACATTCATGAAGTTTACTTTTGATGCATTCAGGAGCCCCATTATGACCACCAAAGCATGCATATGTATAGGTAGTTTTTAAGCTAAGCAAGCATACCTTTTAATTTTCCGATACATATAAGCACATTCTATTAGTTGTTTGTATTTCTTACACAAGATTATACCCAGAAGGTAACTATTTTTATGATATTCATTAAGATCCGAAGAAAGAACTAAATAAAGCTGACTAGGGTTATAACTATGGTTTTGGACATTCATGCTCTAACTATAAGACACATGTTGAATGCTTGAAAAGCATAGCATTTATTTCACATCAATTCCACACATATGCTTAGAAACTCGATGGCTTAAAATTTCAAGGGATATCAAGGAGACATGTGTGAGGTAAAAGTGATTGATTTGAAATTTGGACATATTTAATCATGAGAGGAGGACATTGAAAATAATGAGCAAGAGAAAGAGCAAAACAAAGTGTTCGACACAGATAGGTGCTTGTTGGAAGTCTTACTAACGTAGAAGATGCTAATAATGATAAAATACTGGGTGTTGGAAGTCTTTCTAGAATATAAGATTCAGATCATGATACAATATCGGCGTTGGAAGCCTAACAAACATAGACAATAGTGGTATGCCTAGAAATAAGATAAAAGAAACTCAAGAACGATACAATACAAAGAATCCTCTGTCGTATCACATGCATTTTCCAAGCCACATACTTTCTCTACTTGCATGGCTACTTTGTTTATGTGTAATGCACACTAAAATATTGTGGTTGTAGCTCATATAATTCACATTTGTCTACTACTGCATGCATACATAAACATAGAAAAGATAAAGATCGTTACCATGTCTTGCCATGACGCTACCATAAAGCTTCGAGAAAGAAGTATAATGGTTCACATGTGCTGAGGATAACTAAAAAATTATTTTCCTTGACTTTTATGGGACTAGTTTAATAATTGCAATCCATTTTGGATCACCGACATCTCTATGCAAGCTTTAGATGGAGGTTGTCGCGAAACATTCAAAGTGCCTCACAGTAGAAAAATTTTGTGTGGGTGCACACTGCATACCTCCACTGAATAGTACCTTGTCTCTTTGTGACTGAAGGCAATGTCTAACCAACCAACGAAATATTAAAGTCAAATTTCTTTGTACATTTTCACATCCAGTGATGATATCGCCTTGCAACTAGGAGCTACGAATTTAAAGCTTCTTTTTCACCAATATCCTCACAAGTGTGCCCATCTTAATGATATTACATTGCATATGATATGCTCCAATTTACCTTTCTTTCTCTAATGGGCCATGCTTTTTTCATAAATCTAGCTTTAATGAATGGGAAAGTGAGTGGGTTCTTTTAATCATGCATGTGCTCACCCGAGTGTTTTGCGATGAATTCTTGTGTTCGGAAAGACAAACTAGAGATTGGTGCCAACCATTACATTTCAAATGCGAAATTGAATGTTCAAATTTAGCAACTAATCTTGGAAAACCTAATTTCAAAAATATCAAGATGAAGCTTTATTACCTTTTCATAATGTTATTTTTCATAATAAATTATGATCACCCAAATAAATGTTGGTGAAATTATCAATCAAGGTCTTCAAAATAAAATATCATGATTATCCAACATTATCCAGGCAACACAAAGATATGATTGAAAACAAAAAGACTCGAAAAAAAGTTAATGAATATAATGAATTGCTTACAATAGGAAATATGTGGAAGTGAGATGAAGAAGGACAACATGTGTAGAGTCAATATATATGGTAAATATATTGATGAAGGACGGATCGCTGGTCTATCCTATATTCTAGGCATTGGAAATAAGGAACTACGCAGTCAACAAGAAGCACTCGGATGTTTGGAACAACAAATGGATGTTCATGTAGATTCATCATATGGTACCGCAATAGGGGTGAAAATGAAAAGACAATGGAAAGATGCCTTGATCTGGAGTTCGGGCAAGGCAAATGAACAAGGCATATTCTACATAAATGTGAAATTTAGGAATCTTCCTAAAATGATTACGGAATTCATGGTATACATCCCTGAAATGTTGACATAGTTGGAAGAGGAAAATCTCAAAGATAGGATATTAGCTACCATAGTGGAAGTTGAAAATGCATTGGCCGGGCCACAGAAGATGTAGGTTATATGAATCTTAGCTTGCTAACTTAGAATATACAAGGAATTGGTGGCACCCAAGTCCAGATGAAAAAGAATGTATTGGCTGTTGAAATTTAGTGTTGCATTGACATAGTGGTGCATGATGTTATCATGGTGCAGGAGCACCATCTAGATGGGGATAAAATCGATAAAATTGGAAGCATTTGCCTTGGGAATTGGACCAATACATGGTCAGCAACTACGGGGGAGAGACAGATTCATGGGGGAGTACTTATAGCTATGAAAGCTAAATTTACTACTGACTGTACAGGCAAGGGGAGTTTAATAGAGGGTCGTGTTGTCTATATAAGGATAAAACATAGTTGTGGGCACTTGGGCATACTGAACATATATGCCCCAATTTCAGCTGCTGAAAGACAAGAATTCTGGTTGCAACTAGTGGCCAAGAAACCGGATGTTGAGTTGTGGATCATTGGAGGAGACTATAATATGGTGGAGCATCTAGAAGATAGAAGAGGAAATGCAAATGACACGGTGCAGGGGGCAGAGAAGTATGCATGGGATAAGTTTTGTTTAGCGTATAATGCGATAGACTATTGGAATGCACTTAACTTTCAAATGCAAAAAGAAAAATCTCTCCGAGACTCTAGAGTAGGAGGAAGCGTGCATGGGAGGACGATGTCTAGGCTGGATAGATGGTATTTGAACCCTCGACTCATGGATAGGAAAGGCAAATGCATTATTTGTCTTGGTACAATGTTCTCTGATCATGCCCTAGTTTTGTTGTACATACAAGAAAACAATCGATGCAAGCCACATAATGTGAAGGTGAGGAAGGAATTGATTATGGATACTAAATGGACTGATGATATACGGAAAATATGGTTTAATATCAAATGGAGGTACCTTGACCCTACTCATAGGCTGGTTGGGAAACTTGAGGAATGTGCACGGTTTTTTCGGCAGAAAGCGATTGAAATTAGAAAAGAGATAAAGGAGAAAATGCAGAGAATGCAATGGACACTCGCTTCTATGAAACGACTAAGATAATGTATGGATTGAGGCTTGACTAGAGGAGGCCAAAAGCAAATTAGAGATGTACCAAAAACTTAGGAGTACTTATGCCTATCGAAGTAAGGCAACAAGCTGGATGAGGGTAGGAGATCAGGTTACTAAAGGATTTTTTGAAGCTGTTAAATGCAAAGGATCCGAGATTCAACCATCATGTTTAAAAAAGACAGATGGCACAATGACCACATGCAAAGAGGAAATGCTTGAAATAGCCACAAGCTATTATACTCAACTACTAAATGTATGCAATGAGGAACTGATTGATCAGATTGCCTTTAGGAATATAATAAATAGGATACCAAGGAAAGTTACGACTCAGATGATGAACCAAATAAATACCCCTATAGGTATGCATGAATTGTGGGATGCTATTAGGGATATGAACAAACAAAGCTATGCAGGAATTGATGGACTTCCTATATACTTTTACATCAAATATTGGGATCTAATTAAGGATGACATGTTTGCAGGGATGCAATACATTATGGTAGAAGGATTAATGCCCACAACAATGTGTAGAGGAATGATTTATTTAATACCCAAGGATGGCAAAGACCTAATAATGCTTGATAATTGGCGACCATTGACGGTTCTCACCAATGCTTATAAGATAATAGCCAAAGTTGTAAGTAAGAGATTGAAAATAATACTTGGGGACATTATACATACAATGCAAACGGGCTTCCTGGAAAACCGGAGCATTGTTGACAATGTGATAATATTCTAGGAATACTCAACATGGGCGGAGGAGCAAGAAGTGGACCTAACAATCATGCTACTCGACTTTGAAAAAGCATATGATAGGATTTCATGGGAATTCCTAGAAGTAGTGATGGAAGCCCTAGGCTTTGAACAACAATGGATCCTTGGAATGGGTGCCTTTTACAGAGGTGCATCCAACCAGGTTTTAATGGCTTGAAGTATGGGGAAGAGCTTTAAGATGCTACATTTGGTACGTCAAGGATGCCCATTGGCCCCGTACTTATACATCATTGCAGTAGAAGCTTTGCATTATCAAATTGTTGATAGATCTTGGCAAATACAAGGCCTTTCTTCACCCGATGATGAAGGTATGGTGCTTGATACGACATATGTTGATGACACAAAGACCTATGTCAAGGGTGATGCAAACAACTTGGGCAGATTGCAAAATGCAATTGATGAGTTTTGTAGGGGATCGGATGCTAAAATAAATTGGAATAAATTAGTGGGCATTTGGATCAGTAATAAGCCCGTGTTAAATTGGGCCCCTGACCCCAATTTTAGATGGTTGAGGAGAGGAGAAGCTACTAGATACTTGGGCTTCAAAATTGGTATGGACATCGATTGAGCAGAACACTACAATCTACTAGTGGACAAAATAAAAGCGAAGCTAATATGGTGGAATGCAAGAAAACTATCCGTTGCAGGCAAGATTGTGATTGCAAATAAGATTCTAATGGCCACTATATGGCATACTGTTGCAGGCAAGATTGTGATTGCAAATAAGATTCTAATGGCCACTATATGGCAGACTGTTGCATGCTGGATAATCGTGCCCAAGTCGATGAAATTGATAAAAAATATTATCAATTTTTTTTTATGAGGGGGGCACGAAGGAAAAACAAGCCCATGCAAAGGTTGCTTGGACCACACTTATAAAAAGAAAAAGTGAAGGGGGGGTGGGATTGATAGATCCCATGGTGCAAATGAAGGCCTTCCTAAGCAAACTAGTGGTCCAGAGCTTACAACCTCCTGAGGCACCTTGGAAAGTTCTACGACGACGCAGATGGAATATGTGGTTGCCGAGACAAGGTGGACGTTGGCCAAGCAACCCCTTTTGGGGTTTTGTGCTAGAAATGAGACCCAAATATTGGGGAATTATGTAGAGCCTCTGTGCTATTGGAATTATGAAAGCATGGCATGAAATTAGAAAGGGGATCACATGTAGGTGGAGAAATGATGCATATGCTCGGATGTACATGCCAATTGTGTGGAACCCATTGATTAGAGATGTGGATGGGCTGATGATAGGACAAAAAGCAGGCCTCAAATGGGCTGAGTTAATCAATGCCCAAGGGAATGCATTGGTGGAGTGGGAAAGGTTTTTGTCGAATGAGGTGGCCACTCAAAAGGCTAGAATATGGAGAATAAGCAGGGGTATTCTCAAGAGAATTACAGATGCCATTGCATGCTACAGGCATACCTTGGAAGAGGAAGAAATAACTACCTCTGAAATTGAGTGGACAAGACTTATAGATGCCGAGAATTGTTTAATTGGCATTAAGGGACTGAAAGTAGAATCAAATGAGGCAGGCTACTACAAACTAGAGCACGGAATGGTAAGAGATGAGCAACCAGCCTATCACAGAGAAAGGCCGATTAGGCTGGTAGCAAAAAATGGAAAGGATATGATTATTGACCCTAAGCCAAGGGAGATCACACCGACGATAGTATGTTGGCCTATAGAAGGGCATTTGGATCAGCTACCATGGGACCCATCGATGTATTGCTGGAGAACTCATGGAAGAACTCATGATGGGGCAAAGCTGGTTCAGTTTTTCAGTTACAACACGAAAATTGGGAGGAATTATTCTAGAACAAGAACACTACAAGATTGCGACAAAGAAATTTTGGATACATGAGGGCATTAATGAAATGAGACTAGATCAATTCTGGAAAATGATATGGCATGATAGTTATGATTGCAAGATAATGATGTGTTTATGGCTTATTGCACATAGAACCTTGCCGATAGGGATGTGGGATAAAGGCCCCAATGTAGACCCTAGATGTATTGCATGTGGACAGATAGAAAGCATTTCCCATTGTCTATGGGAATGTCGTGAGGCCGTGACTGTATGGGGAAGGGCACTACGTTTGCTTTGCCATGTCGTAGTTCGTTCACCCTCAATTGGGGACATGCTTGCTGGAATTGTCTTGAGGATGATGTGGCAAACTATGATAGCACATGCAATGCTAAGTACAAAGGGGAGAATGGCATTATATGGTCGATCACTGACAACAAGGTACCTACAATTAGTGCACAAAATAAAAAACTTGGAGATCTTTGGACGCTGCTTGCCCCCATTACCATATGGTCTATATGGACATCAAGGTGTACCGGGGTATTTTCAGCACACAAACACCCTCTAGCTGAATCGATTAAGCTAATTTGGCACACACTAATAACTACACTAAAAGCTCAATATGAGCAGATTGATGGTACTGATGATGCTGCAGAATTAATGAGGCTGAATTTTAGAAAGAGGTGGTGTACTACACCGATGGCCACAACAAATGGAGTGGATATACAGTGGAAGCATGTAGTACCCAGATGGTTGTTCCCCCTCCCATTAGTTGAACGAGGGGCGTGAAAGAGATGTCATGTGGGATAGTGAATGTAGTTGATGTGTATGAAAGGATGGCTAGAGACACATGTGAAAGTGTAAGATAAATAAGCGAGATTTCTTAAGTAGGATACGATAGTCTAGGCAAGGCCTACCCGAGAAAGGGATCTAGTTTGTGTATATTTTAACTAATGGAGTATATTCTTTTTTGGAAAAAAAAAGGTTATTTTATTTGCCCATAACTATAATAACATGCTTAAACATAAAATTCTTGTTTGCATATTCAAACAAACATGATGGACTTCAAGCAATGGTAATTGTATTTTGCACAAAGTATTCTAAAATTTTCAACAAGAATTAGTTATTTTTACACAAGCACAACGAAACATCATACCTTCATAATAATTGCCCCAATGGCATGGTTTTGACAATGGGCATGAATATGTTTCTATGGGTGACCTCAGTACGGGCAAGGCATCATGTTGTCATACAGTATTTATATGGTTTCTAAATGTATATAAGTTAATTCATGGTTGATTGTCTACAACTAGTTTTTATAGACAAAACAGGTTATTGCTTGCTAAAGCATTATGTGAAATTTGATGGTTTTGGAAGTCTTTTCATTACCTTTCCATCTAATTTGTATGTTGTCGTTGATTTGGCTTTTCTTAACTAATGGAAGGATATTTTTTTTGGGAAAAAAAGGATGACTTCAACTCATTTAATTTTAAACAGCATACAAGACAATTTAGATTGTCTCCAGAAAACACTTGCTTATAAATTCATGAGCTTACCTAATCAAAATTCTAGGGTTTGGATATGTGAACATGATATGTAGTAAGAAAATTTGGGTTGCATAGTTGGGGCACTAAAACCAAATCCCCCTTGGCAAATAAAAGCCACATGCTTAATCCTTGTTGGTATGGTAGAACCCATATTAGGTTGTCTCACAATCACATGGTCTTATTGAAAAAGTCATTGTCTAGTGTTTAGATTGAGACCCTATGTGGATCCCCACACCAATCGTTGCTTCTTTGTATATGAGGGATTTATGGCATTGAAGGTTGAATTGTTAGCAAGTTATCTTCATGGGACCTACACATTTAAGCTAACTATAACCATGTGTGGTAAAGCTTGTGGTTTACAACATTAAGAAAGGTTGTGAGCTCACACCTCTAGCAATTAGTGCTTTTAAAACTTGCCCCTAGAAATGGCCCAATGAATAGTTTTATCTACCCCGAGGATTAAAAACAATAACATCACGTAAGAGGAAATATGACATAAATAGAGTTGGCAAGGTCCAAACATTAATACTTACGTACTAATGGGAAGAAAAAAGATTCCAATCATATGTAAGCTTCTATTGCATTGAGAATGACGTGCAAGGGAACTCAACCTTGTTAAAAGGGATTATGAGGTTTCACTCAATTTTAAAACACTATGAGGTTGTTGTGCACTACTTCAACCCAAGAAGATGTTAAGAAAAAAGAGATGGTTGGCAATGGTTTAATAATTCACATATGCATGCCAACCCACACATTCTCTTGATCTCTTGGTGACACATCTATCAATACATGTCTGTTTTTTTAGCTGAACTATATTATAAGAGAAACAAAGTTTTACTAACCAAATGTGATCTAGTTCATATATACTTATTGTTTTCACTTCAACTATGATGGTGCTAGAAACCTAGAACAAAGTAAATGATGGATATGGAGGTTGTAGTCAAGTATTTGGTATTGTGTAGCCTCAAAAAGGCAACATCATGCATGTCATGACTCCATCTACATGCACTTACCAACATGTTTGGTGTCATTTAAGCGCTTCATGGGGTACTAAATTAAGTGTCTTGACCTTTAGTCTAGCAAAGAAGGGACAAATAAATTCTTCATGACCTCATGTTTGGCAAAGTTTTAAGGAATCTGGAGTATTTTGTTTGGTTCTATGTTTGTGTCCAAATACCCAATCCTTGAACTTGAAATACGGACCCTCTTTCGAAACAACCATAAACTCTATTGTATCACTTGGAACAAACTCGTGGTAAAGAAATCATTACTTCTTGGTAAAAGCAAAAATCAGCATTTGTACTAGCGTACTTTAAACTATGATGGGTAGAGTTGATAGTACTCTTCATATGGAAGGTATCTTTTAGAGTACCCCAAATCATAATATCGCGTGGGGGTGTATTAAATGTAAAACTTTCATGTGTGCTTTAACATGTAATGACCCATTTCTTAGTCTTCTTCCATGCCCCCAATTTGGGTAACAACTTTGACTCCTTGTATATTGTTGCTAACCACGAGATTGTATGCATATATTTTTCCTTATTGTAAATTTAATGGAACAAAAATAATCTAGGACTATGTATCCCACAATGAGGCGATCATCTAGTTGTTGGTGAGTATATTTCACTCCTCACTTATTATTCGCATGATTATTTTGCGTACAAAGTGAGAATATTATTTACATCATTTAGAGAGTTATTCTTCTACTAATGATTGGGGTTTTGGAATTTATGGTGTGATTGCTATCCTTGTCAATGATAGGTTTCACGCACTATCAATTGGTTGGAGAAAAAGAGAGCATGCAAGGAGTCTTGGCGTGCAAACATGTAAAGAACACATCGATAAGATGTGACAACTCCATGCACTTAGAGACAAATAAAACATACTCAAGAGTTACCTGTCATTCACTGAAGTTAAAAGGTTCACTTAATTGACTGAAAGAATGTACCCTTTTAGCCATTTCAGTGGAGGTACTATTCAAGCATGACTCTAAATTCCATTGGTGAGTCTAATTCTTCCGACTTTTGAATATTTAAATTGAGAAAAACTTTAAATTGTAATTACTTCCATTGATATGTTGGCTCTTAATCTATTTCATGCATGTTCCCCCACAATTTGCTAGCAATACATTTCCAAATTGTTTTATTCTTGATAATGTTGTATTTCCAAATAGCTTGATCCATTTTCTTTCTTTCTTTCTGGACACAAAACAAAAAACATCTACATTTCCCTCCACGAGTAGGTGTCGATGACACTAACGATACACCAAAAGTTAATTCCATTTTCATAGTGGATACTTATCTAACAATCATATTACAAAGGGAAAATATCATATATGGGGGTAATGTCACTTACACTCCTAGTATTTTTCATGATATCATAACTACCAGATCTTCAAACAATAGAAAGTCTTAAGGGGGTACTTTTCTTAAATCTCCTGAATAATGGTGGGACTCCCACGCTATTAAAGAAGGGTAAAAAAATTTAAATAAATCATCAAGAGGCATACCACTTAGTTTGGCCTCATTAGGTTGAATCACAATTAATTAGTTTGATCAAATTACAACATACTTAAATAGCTTTGCTTGAATTGAGTACATTAGAAGACAATCCAATTCGGTTGCATAATAATTCAATAGTTTGACTTCATTAGATTATATCTCTAATTATTTGATCTAATCAAGTTGCAAGTTAATTGAATTAGGTTCCAAGGTATATAGTAATGTCCTCTTTTTCATTAAACTCAAGGATGAAGAAAATAATATTTTAGTCAATATACTCAAGGGTAGTTATGATATATATGAAAAATACCATAGGTATCACGCTGAACAATGATTCACCTCTCATATTGTCCATAGTTTGTCCAAGGGTAGTTTGGATATTATGAAAAATAACAAATATATAAATGTTTTCCAATGTATTTATGGTAGTGGATTCAAGACATAGAGTAAATTCAAGTTTTGATGCCAAACATGAACAATTCTCAAACATTTCTTCATGAACTCTAGTTTGTTATACTATCTATGTAACAAGAATAGGGTTGAGAATAGATTTGATCTTGTAACTAATCCCAAACTTATGTAGTTAGTTGAGAGAATGATTTGATTGCTTGACTTCCTTCACTAGAATCATGTTTACTTTGACATGTTTCATACTTACATTGAAGACATGAACAATTAAAAATGAATTTGCATTTTGTTAAGTTTCTTGAAAACCACAAATTTTAGAACCGAAAAATTCTACAAAGAAACATTTTGAAATTTAAAGGAAAATACGATTGCAAAGCTAGGACCAATACAACTATAAGAAACATTGGATGATAGTTAAGAATATTGGGAAAATCCTCAAATAAACCTTTGTTTCTTCACTTTGGCAAATGCCAACCAACTTTTCATTAATTCCCAAAACAGCCTAGATCATCTAACCAAGAATCGAGAGACCAAAATAAATTCATCAAATGCCGTATATGAAGAGCATGAATGTATTATTATCATCGTCCAATTGACAACCACAATTATTGCACATTCAAAACCAGATACCCTTCTAAGCAATGAAATAAACGATCTAATTACAAAGTTTAACAAATGACAATGTGTGACTACCCATACTTTGAACATGGTAAACAGAGCACTTCTGGGATAAAACATAATCCTTCAGAATCAATTTCACTTTCGTTACTAACCCACAATGCATTACCAATTCATAAAAGATGTTTATGCATATGGAAAGGTTGTAGAACCTACAAATACATAATGTTATAGGCCTAAAATCATTGTAGGTGTCACAAATTTATGACAAATGTGTTAAAATGTTTGATATATACATCCCCCCACTGTCCACCCAATAAAACAAAACCATTCAAATGCAACACAAACAAAGAGTGCTAATTACCCATACAAATTGATTTCCCAATTATGATGAATAAAAGATTCAAACTTCGGACTTCCATACCATTCGAAATCACTGACTTAAACATACCACTAAGCTTAAAAGACAAATATTACAATGTGAGTGCCCATTACCATGAACCATGCTAACATAAATTAACCAATAAAAGCAAACCAGAACTAACTTCAACCCTAGCTGATACCACATTCTGTTTTTAGTTACCCTTTTACCACCATCCTCCCTCAAGCTTTCACATACACAGGGCAATCTTAAAACATCTTCAAACGCCCCCTTTTTCGAAACATATTTTCTTTTCTTTTTTCCCAACATAGCGATACCACCATCACCAATGTTAAATATCACCAATAAGTATTTTATATTTAATCCTTAACTGATTTATTGACCAAGGACTTGTGTATGTGAGGGATGACACCTCCTCCTGCAATCGTTCCTTTGATCAAAGTGTCAAGCTCTTCATCACCTCGAATCGCAAGCTGGAGATGGCGTGGAGTGATCCTTTTAACTTTCAGATCTTTGCTCGCATTTCCAGCCAACTCTAATACTTCTGCAGTTAAATACTCCAAAACTGCTGCAGTATAGACGGCTGCAGTCGCTCCCACACGTCCATTTGCCGTGACTCGCGACTTGAGAAGCCGATGCAATCGACCCACTGGGAACTATACAATGTTTTAATATAAGTACCAAATTCAATTATTAATATGAAAAATTCAAAAATGTAAAGAAAAGGGTAAAGTCCTTTGTCTATATTTAACAATTAATCTATTATTAGGTAGGTCCTTCTTTTGCTCATTTACATAGACCCATAATATAACCTCCAAACATGGAAGATTTTGTTTTGGATGTATCACCTCTTCGCATAACAGTCATATGGTCAATTAAGTTGATCAATGAGCACATTGATTTACTCATAACACAGACAATATACATATATATCTTCTATATGGAACAGATATATTCAACTACGTAAACTGCAATGACAGCCTATTGTAAACTACGTACAAACTACAATGCAACTGGCCATTGTTTCTTCTATCATATACGAGTTCACGGCCATATGGTCACTCAACTTGATGAATCTGCAGATTTTGAAAGCCAATTATACCACCTTACTCTCAACCAGGGACATCTATCAACAAGACATGTTACGAAGACAATATGATGGAGGCTCAGGAACAATGGAATCATATGAGAATATGGTGGAGGCTCAGGAACACATAACAATTGGCACTTGATTTCACCCTTTTTTGAGGGTCTTTTATACACCCATAAAATAGAATAAAATCTTTATGATTCAGACGATTTGCTCATTGCATAGATCCATAATATACCCTACAAATGGAAGACTTCATTTCAGATGCATTACTTCCACTGCATCATGGTCATATGATAATTAAGTTAATTTACGCAGACAAATTCGATGTCCATATCTATCCATCTATCTATAAATATCTTCTACATGGAATGTATTTTCACTTACATTTATTGTGGCGTTATGGTCAACTGAATTATGTCATTTATGCCACCTTGTCGTAATCTAGAGCTGGCTACAATAAGGGGCCCTTTATTTAACTGATTGATGGCATCATGAGCAACTAGGATGCAACCAGACATCAGTATAGATTGGATATTCTCTCTTGTGCATGGTAACTCATGCTTCTTGTACAAAAACACACTCTACTTGTTCTTGCTCCTTTTACCATATTAAATATTTTGATTACTTCAGAGTCAAATTGGTCAATAACCTTCATGGACATTTTGAAAACCAATTACACCACCTTATACTCGACCATGAAAATAGACATGGTATGAAGTTTGAACACCCATTGCCTTTTTGGTCAAAGACATGAGTGGGCAAAATATGTCTAAAATCCAGGCACAATACGAGATGAGTTTGGCCACAATTTATTTGTTGATAGTTGTATTGACAAGATAGATTCATGATATATTTCCTGTGAATACATTGATCAAATGTGCATGGTCCAATGAAGCCTTCAGAATATCAAATTTAATAGCAATTCCATGCATGTAAATCAATCTCAATGATCGTTTCCATGAAAACTACTATTCAGCTAGAATGTTGCGTTTCGTTCCGCCAAAAGTGTAGGACCATAAAATAAATTTTCCTCAATCTGTATAGATCTCTGAACTGAATTTCTTCCGAAACAAAAGAAAATGACAAAACAATTGAAGAAAAATAGCAAAAGAAAAAACAGAACAAGACTTAGAATGAAGAGAAAATGCAGGGCAGGTCTTAGAACAAAGAAACAGAGTAAATTCAAGAATAAAAAAAAACAGGGTAAACTTCAGAATGGAGAAAAACAGAATAAGCTTTTAAAATGAAGAGAAAAAAACAGGATAAGATGTAGAATGAAGAAAAAGACGGTATAGTTCAAAATGAAAGAAAACAGAGAAAATTTTTGGGAATTGAAGAAAGGACAGAGCCAAATTTGGAATTAAGTGAAACAGAGTAAGCTTGGAGAGTGAAGGAAGAAACAGAGTAAGATTTAAACACAGAATGACGGAGACAGATGAAGCAGAAGAAGAAGTACCTGGAGTCCTGCTCGTGAAGATCTAGAGATGGGTTGTTTTTTCTCTGTAGATTTCTGAGAATTCGCAGGGTTCTTACCCATCAACAAGCCTTTGGCGCCTTTTCCTGCTGTTACCACCATGGCTTCGAATCTTCTTCTCTTTCGAAAAAAGCGCAGAGAGGAAGGAAAAGGCGGGAAAAAAGAAGGGGGAAGGTCGGCTAGCGTTGAACAGAACAGATCGACAAGCAGAAGAAGAAGAAGAAGAAGAAGAAGAAGAAGAAGAAGAAGGAAAGAGAGAGAGAGAAAGAAGAAACAGAGACTTTGAGAAACAGAGACAGGCAAAGGAAGAACAAAAGACTAAGGAAAAGGTAGAGCAAAAAAGAGAAGAAGAGTAGAGATGAAATGAAAATGAATGAAGCGGCAAATAGAAGGAAGATAACAAAAAGAAAAGCAGGACCAAGACACCTCTCGGTATTCGTCTCTCGCCACAGGAGGCGAGAATTCGTCTCGCTAGAGGAGGCGAGGGAGAGGGGGTTTGAACAATCGATCGATCTATCGATCGATCGGTTCCACTCATCGATCTCTCACTATGCGCCAGGCATGGTGCAAAAACGTCTGTGTCGGGCGCACATAACCCCCTCACTACTGATTGATTAATCGCCCTCCCTCATTGATCTCTCACTATATGTCGTGTCCTGTATGAAGCAAAATCGTTTGTTTCGAACCTTTTAGCATGGCTCTGATCAGTTGGTTGCGAAGCATATTGTTAGAGCTTAATCTTAATTTAAGCATAAGATAAGGAAATATAAGATAATTTTAAAGAGAAGAGAGAGAAAGAAGGGTGTCAATCCACCCCACCACCCCCGAGCGAAGGGATCGAGACGGACTTGAGCCTCGATCGGCGTCCCGTACCACCACCGTGGCATCAAGTCGTACTTGGTATTGGCACGCTCACTACAAGGTTGATCACCACAAGGTCAAAGTCTCAACGTAGTCGATAATGTATCAAATGAGGGTAGCTAGGCCTCATATTTATAGTCAAACCTAAGGCCCCTAGGCAAGTTCACACTTGGCCTTAATGGGTTGTCTCAATTCCTAGGATCAAAAGTAATCCTCCATTCTTTACACTCTTGTTTAACCCTCACACTTTATCCATGTGTATAGAATACTATGGTACAATCTTACCATGGGATAATTTATGATCATGCCTGTAACATACTCCCCCCTCTTTAAAACATTGCACTCTTGCAATGAAAAAATAGGGAAATTAGTTTTAATGGTGTTTTCTCATTCCCATGTAGCATCTTTTATAGATTTATCCATCCATTTAATTTTAAATTCTCAGATTATTTTAGAATGCAAATGTTTTGTCGTGACATCGAGAATTCTCTCTAGTACATGTGGTTTAGAAGCTAAATCTTTAGAACCAACTAGAGTTTCAGTTGTAATTGTATTGTCGCCAGAACCAAGTAGTTCTTTTAGACGACTTGCATGAAAAACTGGATGGATTTCGACACCATTAGGAAGCGTGAGACGATAGGCTGATGAACCAATGTGTTTCAGGAGTGTGAAAGGTCCACAAAACCATGGGGCTAACTTAACACACTTACCTATAGACAATGCCTTAGAATTGTGAGGCACATGTAGAAATACCTTTTGTCCAGGGTTGAATACACGAGGTTGCCTATTATGGTCAGCATAAAAACGTGCTCTATCTTGAGCTGTTTTTATATTATCTCGTGCAATATGCAACATATCTTGCATATCCCTTAGAAAGTTTTGTGTACTTTGCAACTCATCAAGATGTACATTAACATCAATCGGCGCTTGTGGCTGAAAACCATACATCAACATAAAAGGACTACATCTCGCCAATGTATGTTTGGAGTTGTTATAAGCAAACTCCAAAATTGGGAGATAACGTTCCCATTTTGTTGGCTTTGCACCAACGTATGCTCGAAGAATGTCCTCAATAATTTGATTTACTCGTTCTGTTTGTCCATCGGATTGAGGATGATACGTGGAGCTCATGCTCAATGTATTTTCTAACTTCTTAAAGACTTGCGTCCAAAAGTCACTAGTAAACTTTGGATCTCGATCACTCATGATATCCATCGGTAACCCATAAAAACGAAATAACTCATCAACGAATTGGTAAGCCAATCTAGGAGCTGTTACCGTGGTTTTAGTTGCAATAAATCTAGTCATTTTAGTTAGTCTATCAACCACAACCTAGATGGCATCATGGCCTTTTTGGGTGCGAGGAAGGCTAACAATAGAATTGTTGAGAATCAAACTCAACTTCCCGTGAGTGGGAACACACTCTAGGATACTCAAGTGTGTGAACACCCCACCTCCTTGTATAGTAACTAGTGTGTCATAGAAGTTAATGTCCTATGACACATATTCTTTAAGTAGTTAAGACACAACCTCTTTCCCAAGAGGCAATACTAGTGAGAGAACTTTGAGAGAAGGTGACTACATAAGTATCGTCTCCCTCTCTTTGTAACTGTTGGCTATTCTTGCTTCCCTTGTAATACAATTTTCAGATTTTCTGTAATCATGAGCTCTCTCTCTCCCTCTCAGCGTTTTCTTTCTTTTTGTGCGTCTGTTTCTCTCCCTCCATCATTATCTACGTTCTATAGCTCGTTGGAAAGCTCTTTCAGAGAGATTTCTAACGAATGTTTATTTGCTGAATCTTGTTGCCGGAGTGAGGAGTTATGAGCATTTTCGTCTGCAGCCCTCTTTGCCCCGCAACTCCTCAAACTCAAGGTAGATTTTAAAACCCTAAATCGATTGAAAGGTACATTCTATTTCTTCTATCATTTTATTAATAGTAAATATGCCAAGAGAAGTAAAAGCCAATGATGATGTGATTGAAAGCCCAAACAATCAAATGCATACATTGTCAATGGAAAAGATCGCAACTATGTATATCTCATTGCAAGAGACAATGATGCATATGCAAAGCGAATTGTATGCTTGTAAGGAGAGGGAATTAACTCTTCAACATACACTAGAAATGCAAAAGTTAGAGATGAAAGCTTTGGGTGAAGAACTACATGCAATGAAGAACATGACTATTCAAATGCAAGATAATAGGATGCCTGAAATCGAAAGAAAAATGTTGAGTCTTGAAGTAGAAAAAGAGATTTTAGTGAAGGCAAATGCCGAAATAAAATCTACAATTAAAGGGAAGGAAGATGTGATCATGATAAGGTGGAAAGATGTTCTCTTGAAAGAAACACCAAAAATCACACAAAAACATCCTAATACCATGGATGTGTTAGATGTAAATGAGCAATATGAAATCGAAAGAAGAAAGAATAATATTGTCATTAGAGGTATGCAAGAGAATGAAATAGAGAATGCATTATCTCTTGGACAAAATATTACGAAATTCTTTGAGGATCACTTTGCTATGCGAGATGTTATTGTATATGCTGCACATCGGGTTGGCAAAAAGCAACAAGAGGGAAAGACATCTCAAGCTATTGTTTGTACAATCCCTGATGAACGTAAAAGGGCAATGATTCTAGATAGTAGTAAGGTGTACTTAAAAGGGACAAGTTATTTTGTAACGGAGGATAGAACTCCACAAGAGCAAGAACGTAGAAGGCAAGCATATGCATCTCGGAAAGCAAATCAAAATGCATAGCAAGCAATGACCTATGGGACTATAAGTGCTTCACGATTGAAAGTAATGTTTTGGAATTGTAGAGGATATCCATGGAATAAGGGTTTAGGACTCAATGATGTAGCTCAAGGTATGGATATTATATTTTTGGCTGAAACATGGGAGCATGAGGCAAAATGTATACCTAAGATAGACAGTTACCTCATAAAATCAATATGGCCTCACTCCAAAGGGAATATTGGGCGTGCCGGGATAGCATGTATCTACCATGAGAGCTTAGATAATTCTATCAAAGTATGCAAATATGATGACTATAAGAGATACATATGGATAGAGGTTAATTTGGGGAAAGAGAAGTTGTATATAGTTGCATGTTACATTCCTCACAAAGACTCAAACTACTATAGTAGGTTTGGGTTAGATTGTGATGATCCTTTTACAGAGTTATGCCATGATATACTTTCATTTGAGAAGCTTGGTAAAGTTTTAATTATGGGAGACTTCAATGTAAGAGTTGGAAATTTCCAAAACGTGGAGACATTTGAAGAAAATGTAGTAGAACATTGTCTATTGCATGACTCAGAGGATTGTGTCATGTCAGATTATGGAAAACTTTTGATACATATGCTAAATTGCACAAACTTGATTATCCTAAATGGTATAAAGGCATTCCCATTGACAAATGTGCTCACATGTTTACCATCCTTGGGTGGAGGAAGTGTGGTTGATTATGCATTAATGTTGGCATGTGATCTATCATTGGTGAATGTGTTTAAAGTTGGTTCTCTATCTCCGGACTTAGACCACAAGCCATTGTACTTAGAGCTTGCAATTCTACATTCCACTAGATGTCATGAAGTGAAAGACAAAAAGAGATGTATCATCTGACCTTGCTACAAAAAAGCTAAGATGTATGGCAAATGAAGTGGAGAACCATTTGTTAAATTTTTCTCTAAGCAACGATGTTAAAGAAAATTGGCAACATTTGAAGGATATAATTCTTAAGGTTGGATATCAATGCTTTAAGAGACATGTGGGTGGGCATAAGGTGTGTAGTTTTCCATGTAATTCTTGGTTCAACGATGAATGTAAGATATATCTCAAATGGTTTAAGTCCATAGAAGGGGGGAATGAAAAGATTGTTGCATGGCACATATACAAGAAAGTAGTGAGGAGAAAGAAAAGAAGATATTTCCAAATGGAAGAGATGAAAAAGAAAAAATTGTTTAAGCTCAAACCAAAATTAGCATGGGGACAACTCAAGGGTAAGAAAGAAGATGTGAAAGGTCACTTTACAAATGAAGAGATGCTAGACTATGTACAAAGGTTATATATGCATGAAGGTGTGGCTCCTATGGTTGAGAAAATTGAAACTCCATGCACTACATGTATCGATATTGATGATGTCAATAAGGGAATAAAGAAGATGGCAAGTGGGAAAGCAGCAGATTCAACCTACGTCTCAAGTGAGCTTTTAAAATGGACAATGCCACACACTCGTCATTGGATAATGGCAATTTTAGAGCAAGCTATAAAACAAGGATTTCCAAATGATTGGCTTATGAATTGGATTAAACCAATATTTAACGGCGGAGATAAGAATAAGTAGCAAATTATAGTACTATTATGGAGCAAAAGATAAGCACATGGGTTGAGAGTACAAGCAAAAGAGCACTTGGGCAAGCCGGATTTAGACCAAAACACTCCACCGTGGATCATTTGGTCACATTAAGAGTAATCATGGAAGAGAGTCGACTACAAGGAAAAACACTTTATTGTTGTTTTGTTGATTTCAAGAAAGCTTCTGATACCGTACCAAGAAGTGAGCTTTGGAATAGAATGGTAGACATTGACATGCCATTAGAGTACCGAGTTGCGGTTGCATGCCTATATGAACAAGTTAAATGCCAACTAAAAATGGATAGTGGATTCTCAAAGAGCTTTTTAAGTAACATGGGGGTCAAGCAAGGATGTCCACTATCACCCACACTCTTTGGCTTATGTGTTGATAAATTAGAAGAAGTGGTGAATAAGGTTGCAAGAGAAGAAGGATGGAATGGCCCCAATTTGATGCAACATGTTATCTTATTGCTTCTATATCCAGATGATGTGGTACTCTTCTCATATGATGTTGATAGTATGCAACATTTACTTGGGGTATTAGAAGAATTTTGCCATAGTAGTGGACTAGCAGTGAATGTGGAGAAAACAAAAATGATGGTAGTGCAAACCATCCAACCTCATCATTACCCTATGCTCACATATAAAGGTGAACATATACAATTTGTTAAAAGCTTTAAATATCTTGGTATTGATGTACCCGCCACAAATAAATGGAGTGCATGCTTTGATTTTAGACTCCAAGCCGGTTGGAAATCATATTACCTTTTGGAGAACCAATGCAACTAAAGTGATACTTGTGGATGGGAAGTAAAATTAATGTTGTTCAATGCCATGGTAACTCAAGTATTGCTTTATGGAGTAGAAGTATAAGATGGCACCATCTCTCTTAATGCATGGAATGAGATTGAGAAAATTCAAAAGATGTTTTTAAGGAGGCAATTAGGAGTTAAATGCACTACCTCTTACTAGGTTATGCTCTTGGAAACGGGTGTTCGACCCATAGAAATATTGGCACTCCAAAGAGTATATAAATACATTACAAAAGTCAAGAATATGCCGAATCATCGATTACCACATCTTTCTTGGAATGTTGGATCTAAGCTACAAAAGAATCATAAAAGTAGGATTCTCTCATCTGGTTGGGTTGTTGACATAAAGAAATGGTTTAGAAGATGGGGTGTGGATGATCTTTTAGAGCTTTCAGGCAATGCTATGCAATATGTAATGATTGAGGAAAGGTTGGTGGAATCATTAAGGATGAAGTGGGAGGATGCTAAGAGGACAAAGCTAGAATACTACATTGCAAATGTCAACCTTGAATGTTGGTCTCAATATAAAGCAAGAATGTCTACTGATCGTATCCAACATGATCTCATTACCAATATGAGTAGCAATGCTCGTAGAGCCCTTGCACTACTTCGCACTCGATCTCACAAGTTAGGTATTGAAGTTGCATCATGGTATCAAAATGTAACGAATTTGAAGACATGTAAAGTATGCAATGAAGGCATGGTAGAGGATGAATGTCACGTGCTCTTCACATGCTCGACATATAGTGCAATTCGTTCAAGATATTTTGACATACTAAGAGGGAGTGATAACTTAAGATCCATACTTAAGACACCACCTAGAAGGTTGAGCTCATATGTGTATGCTTTATTAACACATAGAGACTTTGTGCTTCAACATATGAATACCCCTTCTTAGGAAGGAGACATATATCAAGAACACATGTATACTTTGGTCCCATAGGTCAAAATTGGCCTCTTTATGGACGATAAAAATTCTAATTCTAATTCTAATTCTCTCTCTCTCTCTCTCTCTCTCTCTCTCTCTCTCTACACACGCACACACATAGTTCTTCCGCTACACAAAATCCATCCGATTCTTTACATGGTATCAGAGCGCATGGTTGCTTGATCGGAGTCCATCACCTCTGCATGTGTTGTGCCCGATTCTGCATTCGACAAGAACCGACTGATTATTGTAGAAGCAATCTGCACAATTCGCATCAAGAAGAAGAAGCTCAACATGAACACACAGATTAGAAGTGCTCTTCCCATCGAAAAGCTCAATAGAAACAATTTTGCATCTTGGGAGTACAAGATGCACCAATACCTTGTCGGCCAAGGTTATTGGAGTTATGTCGAAGGGACAAACGAGAATCAACCCAACCCAACACATGCCGACTACCCAACTTGGGAGCAAGCGGTGTCGTGAAGAAAACCGGCCATAGGCGGAATCGGAGAAAAAGGCACATGAACCGGCTCTTACACGGATGGATGCGTGAATTGATATTTTGATATTTTGTACACGATTCATAAATGGATCAGTTGATGTAAATACTAAGTAGTACACATTTATTAGGGGATTGTGCGTATCTCTGTCAGAAGGGATAGGGAATAAAGCGATTTGACTAGGGATGGGAACTATAAAAAGGAAAAGAGAGAGGGGAGAGAAGGGATCGCGCGTTGGCGAGGACGAAGGGCTGCTGCAGAACAGAGTGCCGGTCTCTCTCTCTCTCTCTCTCTCTCTCCTAGAATCGTCGTTCTCTGCGAGTGTCGAGAGTTCGCCACCTCTGCTTCGTGGACAGGTGTGCTTCCAGTAGAGGGTCTCCCTTCTACGTTTTCAGGGTCCAGTGTGTTCCGTCTGTGTGCGTGAGTAGGGTCCCCGTGTCGGGTCCATCGCCGGCCCGCCGGTGGTAATCATCAGAGTTTGTAATCTCTTGATATTGTAATTGACTGTTATTGTAATTAAGGGTTCCATTCGTTCTCCTCCTTCTCGCTTCCGCGTATTCGCAAATCTCTCTCTCTCTCTCTCTCTCTTTGTACTTGCATCTCTCTCTCTCTCTCTCTCGCTCCTCGGTTCAAGGCCCCCATGGTCCCGCCTCTTTCTCCACGCACGTGCGTAACAACGCGACATATATTTGGTGAACCCGACGTGAAAGGGCGGCAAAGGAGTCGAAAGATGAGGGGATCGGAGCTAGCAGAGGCAATGACGGTGGCCGTCGACCGATTGGTAAGCGCTCGTGAGGGGATGGGTACCCTCGACAGAGCCATTGAATCGATCGTCGACTCTATAGGCCGGTTCGGAGGGAAAGACGCCACAAGTTATTTGGAGGCTTACCAGGCCGAAATGATCATGAGGGATATCCCGGTGGACTGGTGGCTGTCCAGATTCCCTCGGGTGGTGACGCCGAGCATCCACGCGGAAGTGCTCGAGGTGCTGGCCGGATGCCAGACTTGGGAGGAATTCGAGCTGCAGCTCCTCGAGAAGTACGGGTTTGACGACTCGCTTTGGTTGTCGAGGCGGGACTTCATGGCATGGGTGGAAAGCCCCGGAAAGGCGAGGAACACGTCGGCGCTCCTCTAGGAGTTCGAAAAACGGTTTGCGTAGCTGTCGACGCTGAACCGGACCATGCTCGAAATGAGTCGAGTACTACTGTTTGTCAAGTCGGAGGACGCGCTCGACAGGGAAAAGGTGGGTCCCCTATTGGAAACGGATGAAGGGCTCATGGCAGACTGGGCTGTGGTAAAACGGGTCTGCAGCCGTTTCGACAAACGGCGTGATTGGAGCGACAGAAGCTCATCGGGGTCAGGGCCGGTCCTGGGGAGGAGGCCCGAGGAGCCGGTATTGGTGCCGGCCGGAATGAAGGAAGAGACCAGAATCTGGCCAGAGTCGGGGTCGGTATCGAACGACGTGGTCAGAGGCCCATTCGGAGGGGCGGCTCTGAAGGAGTTGACACAGATGGTGCGCGACCTGCAGATCGCACAGGCCCGGAGAGACAACGGTGAACAACCTCGCGATCGGAGGCCGTCGGCTGGGCAGCGGTGCATGTGGTGTGACGCGATCGGTCACATTCGGAAGGATTGCGTGGATTTCGCCGATGCACTCAGGACCAACGTGGTGTACCTCTGGAATGGGCGGGTGCACTCGAGCGAGACCTGGAGAGCCCTAGAACTGAATACGGGGTGCGGCGGAATGAAGAGGTTGATGGAAGAGGCCACGACATGGCACATTGAAGCCGTTAACTACTCAGTGTCGGCGCGAATTCGGGTCGGGGGTGATGAGACCCAGAAGGCGAAGGATTCCGGATTCTGGCCGCTAGTGCTAAAAGGCCTCTCCGGAGTTCGGCTGAAGAAGGAAGAGGCGGACCGTGCGGAACAACGGGTCCAGGAGGTCACCGGTTGGGATGATCCGGTCAAAGAGAAAACGGGCTTCGTAGAAGCCGCTTGCCAGAACTACGAGGTTCTGGTGGAGGACAAACGGGCAAGAAAGGCTGGAGGGGTCGGTCCCCCGCAGAGGTATGAGACCCGGTTCGGACCGAAACCGACCAGTGCCGGCAACCCAGGCGCGCCGGACGGAAAGAAGCAGGTGGGGTTTCGGTTGAGCACCGAAATCGAAAGGACCACAAACCTGTGAAAGGTCCTGGAGGAACGTATCCTCGACAGTAAAGTGGAGCTGTCATTGCGAGAGGTGCTGGGAATTGCCAAGAGGGAGTTCCACGACTCTATCGTAGACTTGGTGAAGCGGAAGCGGAAGCGAACTGTTCCAGTTGGTTCGATGGGAATGTACGAAGTCATCGCGAACTTCGGGGAAAAGATCGGGTCGGATCAGACGGCCCGTGTGGGTACAAAGTACAAAAATGTGGACCAGAAGGTGAGGCCAGTCGCGGCACCCTTGCCGGAGGGCAGCGAGGAGCGGATAAAAGGGGTAGCGTCGGACCTGAGTTTACGGAATCCGGTTGGCATAGGGTACCGGTTCACCGACATAACGCTACGGGAGCTCAAGGTTGGTGGGGGTGGCTTCCTACTGTCGGCGGAGGAGGACAAGTTTCGGAGAATGCTCGGAAGGCATGGGAAAGCCTTCACGTTCTCGCCGAAGGAGATCGGGTGCGTGGACCTGACGATCGTCGAACCGATGGTGATCTTCAGGGTGTCATGCCTTTCGGCTCCGGATGGTTGCGTGAATCGGGTGGGAACCACTAGGGTTTTGGACTAGGAGGAAAGAAAATTCTAAGGCAATTAAGAATGTGAAATATATTGTAAGAAAGAAAGATATGAAAAACTCGTGAATCCCACGAGTATAGTGTATTAGTGAGTACTCAAATTAAGAGAGAAAAATAGTTAGCAAATTCGTGAATCCCACGATTATATTATATTCAGCAACCCTTGAAAACTAATCAACAAACTCTATACATCTTTCTCTCTTCCTTATATAGTGTTGGAAGAGTCTAAGTTTATCATCATGCTTTTTCTATCTTTAGTTTTCATGCACACTGCATGTGCATGATTAGCTTTCTATCTCATCTTTTCTTTTAACTCGAGTGTCTATGCATGAATAACTTTTTGTACCATGCATGTCTAGAAATTTTACATGGGATAAAGTTTAGTATAACTTTAAAATTCATAATACGCTAGTATAATGATAAGGCTTAACATTATTAACATGGAGGTGCAAGGTTCGAATCTTGCCCTATGCATGTAATATATATATATTTATACTTTCTTCTATTTACAAATATGTCTCTTCATCCGGTGAGATACTCTCACCGGCCTTCTTCATCCGGCTCTTTCCGGTTCTGCTTCATCCGGTGCTTGCTAGTTTTCTTTGTCCGGTTCTAACCGGGACCTCCTTACCGATCTCTTCGTCCATTTCTCACCGACTCTCACCGGCCTTCTTCATCCGGCTCTTGCTGGGTCTCCTTACCGGTTTCGGTCCTTACCGGTTCCTTCTTCCGGTTCTCACTGGGTACTCCATGCCCTATCCGGAGAGACCAAAAATGTAATTTTTCACGTAGTGTGCGAATTACACTACGACAATGGTACCGCATGTACCGTGGAATCTCAAACCGATTCCGGTGCCGAGGGCTCACATCCCGAAGTTGATGGAGCTTCTGAAGCAAAAGGTGGAGATGGGCATCCTCGAACCGTTGAGTGCCCCGTATTCGAACCGGTGGTTTACGGTGCCAAAGAAGAACGGCACGCTGCGCCTCATTCAGGACTTGCAACCAGTCAACAAGGTGACCATCCGTAACGCAGGAATCAGACCGACCATAGACGAGTTCGCGGAGGCCTTCGCTGGAAGGTCGATCTATTCGGTCGGTGACTTATACTCGGGGTACGATCAGTTGTAGCTAGCAGTCGAGAGCAGGGATATCACGACGATGCAAACCCCTCTCGGCCTAGTACAGATGTGTACCCTACCACAAGGCGGGACGAATTCAGTGGCGCATATGGTGAACGCAATGAACAAGGTGCTGAGGGACTACATCCCGGACATCACCATGCCATTCTTAGACGACATCCCGATCAGGGGATGCCCGGTGGAGGAAAAGGACGAGGTAATCAGACTGGACGGATGTCGGAATTTCGTGGCGACTCACATCGATGACTGCGAGAAGGTGCTACAGAGACTAGAAGGCGCGAGGCTCACCTTCTCCGGGGAAAAATCGGCCTTCGGGCAATCAGAAATCATGGTCGTCGGACACCTGTGCGGACCATACGGTCGGAAACCGTCTCCGGCCAAGGTGGAAGCCATCTCCGCGATGAAGCATGACTGCAATTTGGTCACGGAGGTCCACAAATTCTTGGGAGCATGCGCGTTCTACCACATCTGGATCCTGCACTACGCACATGTCGCGGAACCCCTCTACGGACTATTGAAAAAGGGGCGTAGCTTTGAGTGGAGGACGGAGCACACAGAGTCGGTACAGAGACTAAAGGAGGAGCTTACGGTAGTGCTGGCTCTCTGTAAAGCGGTTTACGGCAAGGATGTCCCCATTTGCGTGACGGTGGACACCAGCCTGATCGGGATCGGGTGGGTAATCAGTTATGAGGACAAGGACGACGTTTCATTCCCGATCCGGTTCGGGGCGAAGGTATTGAGCAAGCGGCAGCAAGGATATGCCCAAGTTAAGCGCGAGCTTTGGGGTATCGTTTCGGTAGTCAAGGCCGACAAGGACTATCTGATCGGGATGGAGGTGATCATTGAGACGGACTGCCTGCCGATACTCGGCATGGTTTCCGGATGCGCAACACCGGACCTAGCAATGCTCCGGTGGATAGCGTACATTAAGTCCCTGAACCCGGAGATACGACACATCTCCGGAAAGGACAACGCCATGGCCGACATGCTTTCGAGGGCAAGGTTCAACGACGAAGAAGACATGGTTTTGGATGATGAAGAAGTCGGCGAGGACTTCTTCGGGTCGGCTAACGTAACGACGAAGAAAAGGGACACTCCGACGCTTAACGAATTTGACGAAAGCAGGTACGACGGGGAGTGGCTCCAAATCGGGAGGTTCCTACGGACGATGACGTCGGACGCAGCATGGGCGAGAGAGGAGGCGAGCCCGGTACGGAAGAAGTCGTACCGATTCTTCCTGTGGGACGGGTGCATATGAAGGCACCCAAAGAAGAGAAGCGGCATCCCACTCCGAGTAGTGGCAAAGAGAGAAGAACAAGGGAAACTACTGGCGGCATTTCACGAGAGCCCCTGGACCGGACACCGCGGAACGTGGGCTACGTTCGAGAAGCTGAAGGAGAAGTACTGGTGGTCGGGGCTGTACCAGGACGTGCATCGGTTTGTAACGACTTGCAAGAGCTGTCAAATGTACTCCACAGTTCGACACCGGGACGAGCTACACCCGACCTACCCACCTACGGTCCATTTCAAGTGGATGGTGGGCTTGGTGACGATGCTGATGGGGGTAGGACAGATGCGATACCTGGTGCTTGCACGGGAAGACCTAACGAACTAGGTGGAAGGCCATGCACTGTAGAACAAGACAACCGTGGCGGTATGCCGGTTCCTGATCGAAGAGGTAGTGTGTCGGTACGGGTGCATCGGGAAGATCGTGGCGGACTGGGGAGAGCTGGATGCGCAAGAAGCTGAGGAGCTGTTCGACCGGCTAGGCGTCAAACTCTCCCTCACTATGGCGTACAATCCGGAGGCGAACGGGAAGGTCGAACGTGGGCACGGGCCGGTCGTAAAAGCGTTGGTGCGTGCATGTGGAGGGCAAGTCGGGAATTGGCCGCGGCTCCTTCCTTACGCACTATGGGCGGGCTGAACTACGCACAGTTTGGTGACAGGGTTTATGCCGGCACAACTGATGTACGGACAGAAGCCGATCATGTCGGTGGAACAAACGGTTTCTGCATGGGCGGCGGTAGATTGGAAGGACGAGATGAGCCGGGAGGAGTTGCTGGCGGCGCGGATTCGGCAACTCGAGCAGAGGCCGGAGGACGTGGAACGGGCGAAGGAAAAGCTGCGAGCGGCAAGGGAGCGGAACAAGACCCGGTTCAACCAGACGCACCGGTTGCGACAAAAGAATATCGAGGAAGGCGATTGGGTCTTGGTATACGACAGTAGCCTCGACAATCAGCACAAGGCGGTGCGAAAGTTTGCCAGGAGGTGGTTCGGGCCCTACACGGTGACGAGCGCGAACGACAACGGCACGTACCACCTCGCGGAACTCGATGAGGCACGGTTAGCGGCGCCGGAGGCCGGGAAGCGGATCAAAGCGTTCAAGAAGTGGGCCGAAGACGAGCCGGAGCCTGCGAGCGGGAGCTACAACGACGATCAGTTCGGGCCCGACAGAGAATCAGAGAGCGAAGAGTGATGCCGGTTTTCTTCCGTAACTACCCGTCTCTGGCGCATGCCGGTGGATGCGCGGTTTGGTGGGGGTGGATGTCGTGAAGAAAACCGGCCATAGGCGGAATCAGAGAAAAAGGCGCATGAACCGGCTCTTACACGGATGGACGCGTGAATTGATATTTTGATATTTTGTACACAATTCATAAATGGATCGGTTGATGTAAACAGTAAGTAGTACACATTTATTAGGGGATTGTGCGTATCTCTGTCAGAAGGGACAGGGAATAAAGCGATTTGACTAGGGATGGGAACTATAAAAAGGAAAAGAGAGAGGGGAGAGAAGGGATCGCGCGTTGGCGAGGACGAAGGGCTGCTGTAGAATAGAGTGCCGATCTCTCTCTCTCTCTCTCTCTCTCTCTCTCTCCTAGAATCGTCGTTCTCTGCGGGTGTCGGGAGTTCGCTGCCTCTGCTTCGTGGACAGCCCGTGTGCTTCCAGCAGAGGCTCTACCTTCTATGTTTTCGGGGTCCAGTGTGTTCTGTCTGTGTGCGTGAGTAGGGTCCCCGTGTCGGGTTCATCGCCAGCCGGCCGGTTGTAACCGTCAGAGTTTGTAATCTCTTGATATTGTAATCGACTGTTATTGTAATTAAGGGTTCCGTTCGTTCTCCTCCTTCTCACTTCCGCGTATTCGCAAATCTCTCTCTCTCTCTCTCTCTCGCTCCTCGGTTCAAGGCCCCCGTGGTCCCGCCTCTTTCTCCACGCACACGCGTAACAACGCGACAACGGCGAGTCGTGTGTTGTACTGCCTTGCATTATGTTCCATGATCACATGGTCGGCTACATCCGAGAGGCCAAAACGCCGAAGGGGGTGTGGGGGAACCTCAAGAAGATTTTCGTGGCTAACATGACCGCAAGAAAGCTTCAACTCCATCAAGAGTTGAACGGTATACAACAGAGGGACATGTCAATCGGCAACTACACCTTGAAGATCAAGGACCAGTGCGATGCCCTCGGGTCAATCAATGTTAGCATTGACGACGATGAAATGGTGTAGATTTTCCTCAAAGGCTTAGCACATCAGTTTGGGGCCATTCGGTCGGCTTTCCTCGCGAGGGAGAATCTTCCCTCCTTCTTCGATCTCCAGGCGATGTTGCTGGTTGAGGAGAATCATGTTCGAAGAAGAAGCAATGTGCAAGGACAAATGCTTTATTCGAACTTCGATGGAGGAAGAGGAAAAGGTCGGGGAAGAAGAGGCCGATTCGGCCAAGGTCGTCACAACCAAGAGCAACCCCGAGAACATAATTTCTATTACTGACAAGACGTTTCGAACACGCATGGTAGAGCATCCGGAAGAAAGGGGAGCAATTAGGCTGGACCCAACCGACAAAACAATCCCTCTCAGTGCGGATACTGTGGTAAATTCGGCCACTATCAGGAAGAGTGTTGGAGAAAGAAGAGTGAGTCGGCCTCCACAAGCCGACAACTCACAAACTACGCCTCCAACTCCGACTACAACAATCGTGGCGGAATGTTTGTGATGAGGCATAGAGCGAACTCGATGACAACCTCCAATCCGACCAACACCTCCAAACCAGAAGATGTATGGTTCGTCGACTCGGGTGCATCCAACCACATGATATCCCACAAGGAATGGTTCAAGGAGCTATGGAAGCCTGAACGACCTGGCTATGTGGAAACTGGGGATGACACAATTCACCCCATTCAACATATCGACAATGTCTCATTTGGGGAAGAAGGCAATCAAACCTACATCAAGAACATTCTGCATGTTCCTACAATAACAAAGAACCTGGTCTTAGTTGGTCAGATAGTCAAACAAGGCATGCAAGTCCGCTTCAACGATGGAAGATGCTTCATTGAAAAAGAAGGCTGACGCATCGCTAGGGTTAGAGAGAAGGTCGGATGTTTATCCTCGACTCTCACGAGATGAACTCAACAATGTATGCCAAGGGCCAGAGAGCCAACGCCGACATAGAGCTGTGGCACAACCGAATTGGTCACATTAACCTCCACAAGCTCAGAGGAATCGTCTTCGAACTTCCGACTTTCACCGAAAAGGAAATTTCAGGCGTGTGCGAAGCGTGTCAATTCGGTAAACAACACCGACAACCGTTCCCAAAGGAGAGGAACACACGCAAAGGGATCCTGGATGTAATACATTAAGATGTATGGGGACCAACCCAAATGGAAACATTTGGTGGTTGTCGGTACTACATATTGTTCAATGACGACTTCTCTAGAAATACATGGATCTACCCTATGCTGCAGAAGAGTGAAGTGTTCAAACACTTCCAAAGGTTCAAAAACGAAGTCAGAAAGGTAACCGGTCAGCATGTTCGATGCCTTCGATCGGATGGCGGCAAGGAGTATTTCTCCGATGCCTTTACAACATACCTTCGACAAGAAGGAATTCGATGGGAGTTTACTTGCTGACACACACCTCAGTAGAACAGAGTAGCCGAATGCAAAAATTGGCACATACTCGAGGTGGCAAGGGCAATGATGAACGAGAAACATCTGCCAAAGTCATATTGGGCTGAAGCGGCGAATACAACCGTTTATCTGATGAATCGCTGCACAACATCAGGAGTGCATGATGTTACCCCCTGTGAAAAATTCTATGGGAAGAAACCAAATCTATCTCATGTCAAGATATTTGGTTCAATTGCATATGTACATATTCCTGATGAGGGTGCATGATGGCATTAAATTTTTTTTCTCTTTTTGACCTCATGCGAATCTAGAACACAGACCTTCCCATTTTAGTAGAGCATAACTATGTATGTCAGGGCACATCTTAAGCCAATAGAATTGAGTGGAAATGAGAACGAGTGTGTGATGTATTTTTGGTGCCCTATTGAGGGTGCATCATGGCATTAAAAACGATTTCTCTTTTTGACCTCAGGAAAATATGGAATATAGACCTTTCCATTACAGTAGAGCATAACTATGTATGTCAGGACACATCTTAGGCCGATAGAATTGAGTGGAGATGAGAACGAGTGTGCGACGTTGTTGAGAATCGAATCTCCAACTCTATGAGAAAGACTAACTCGGAAATACACAATACACACGGAAACAACAAATGCAGAGTGCATGGTGATTTACGTGGAAACCCTAAACGGGGAAAACCATGGGAACAGAGATTCCACTATACAGAGAGAATACATGATGAGATCAGGATACAACACTCTCCACTCAGAGTGTGTCAGCCACACAGGGCTCTTGGTGTCAAACCTCACTCAGCTATGGCGTCGATCTCTCTATGTCTCACTCACTCTCTCTTACCTCTCGGGTGCTAGCACCAACAGAGGATCACACACACGCAACAGAGACGTGCACACATCTATTTGCCCTAGGTGTATTTATTCTAATACACAGAATCAGTCGCCTCCTTGATTGTCGGCTCCCATCCGACCAATCGGCTGTTCGCTGACTTCGATTGTTGGCTCTCTCCAAGCAGTCAGCTCCTCCCACTAGAGGGACATATTCCTAACAAAACTCCCCCTTCACTCTAGTGGAGAGGGGTCCGTTATTCCAGTCCTATGTCGACAGACTCTAAGTCTGTCCATCAGTAGGTTCTTTGTTAGCATGTCGGATCCATTGTCGTCAATATGGAATTTTATGAGTGTAAACTCTCCTTCCTCCACTTTCTCCCATAACCAATGATATCTCCTCTGTATATATTTGGCTCGAGAGTGGTACACAACATTCTTGGCTAGATGTATGGCACTCTGGCTATCACAATGAAGAAAGAACTCCCTTTGCTTCATCCCCAACTCGCCGAGAAAATTTCTCATCCAAATTAGCTCTTTTCTGGCCTCTACCATTGCCACGTACTCTGCCTCTGTGGTTGACAAGGACACTAACTTCTGCAGTCGTGACTGCCACGACACTGCTCCCCTGCATAGGTAATCACATACCCCGAAGTGGATCAACTTGAATCTACATCCCCCGACATGTTTGAGTCGATAAACCCTTCGAGCATGGGTTTGCCGACACCATACCTTAGGCATACCCCCGAGGTGCCTTTTAAGTACCTGAGTATCCACTTCACCTTTGCCCAGTGTTCTCTTCCTAGATTACTCATGTATCGGCTTACTGTTCCCATAGTAAAAGCTATGTCTGGTCTCGTGCAGACCATAGCATACATTAGACTTCCGACGGCTGAGGCATATGGTACTTTCCTCATCTCAACATTTTCTTTCTCCCCTATCGGGCATTGCTTTGCATAACTTGCAGTTAGTCAGCAACACCGAGCCGATTGGCTTTGCTTTCGACATGTTGAACCTTTCTAGGATCTTTGTCACATACTTCTGTTGTGACAACCACATCACTTTCTTAGTTCTACCCCAACCATGTGTATCCCCAAGATCTGTTTAGTTGGTCCAAGGTCTTTCATAGCAAACGATTTGTCTAGAGCTTTCTTCAAGCTTCTGATCTTCCTTGTATCTTGACCGACTATCAACATGTCATCTATACATAACAAGAGAATCAAGAAGTCACCTTCTTTGTACCTTTTGACGAACACACATTGATCCGCTTGTGTTTTCTGGAACCCATGTTCCACCATGAAGGATTCAAACTTCTTGTACTACTGACATGGAGCTTGTTTCAGACCATACAAGCTTTTGTTCCATCGACACACCAGGTTCTCTTTCCCTTTCTCCTCAAAGCCTTTGGTTTGTTGCATGAAGATCTTTTCACCCAGCTCCCAAGCCAAGAATGATTTCTTGACATCCAACTATTCGATCTCTAGGTCCATCTGGCAGCTATGCTTAGAACAGTTCGGATGGATGTCATCTTCACGACTGGTGCGAATATCTCGTCGAAGTCGACACCCTTTTCATGTTGGAACCCCTTCACCACTATACGGGCTTTATACCTAGGTGCGTTGCCGACTTCTCTAGTCTTCACCTTATAGACCCATTTGCTCCTGAGTGCTTTCTTACCTTTTGGTAATTCTACCAGGTCGTAGGTATAGTTTTCGTGCAAGGAGTCCATCTCATCTTTCATTGTGCTCAACCATTTCTCTCTATGCTCATCGACAATGGCTTCATCATAGCACTCTGGTTCTCCTTCATCAGTCAAGAGGATATATTGATTGGCATATGTCGTCAGTGCTCTCCTTTCTTTGAATGGGTATCTCATTCCACTCGTTGTCGGCTCTAGTTCGGATGTTTTCTGCTGACTCTATTCTCGACTCGGTTTCATATGTGATGATCGGTCGTTGAGGATTCGCCGATTCCAACTCGTAGTCCTCGATCGACTTCCACAGGTCTGACGACTCCGACTCATCTATATTTGTTGGTTGCTTTGAGTCCATCAACTTGGATTCGGTTGTGCTTACTGGCTGTCTCCGAACAACCGATTGTGTCAGTTCACTTGGCCTTAAGTCAATGGTCATGGGAGTCGATTGGGGAGTCAATTCCGACTTTTGTTGCTTCCAGTTCTGAATCATCTTGTCTTCCAACAAGACTATGTCTCGACTTCTCACTACTTTCTTATCGACTTAATCCCATAACCTGTAGCCGAAGTCATCTTCCGAGTATCCCATAAATATGCATGGTTTCGACTTACTGTCGAGCTTTGACCTCTGATCCTTAGCCACATGCATATACCCTAAGCATTTGAACACCCTCAGGTGTTGGTAAGAGACATCCTTTCCTGTCCACACCCTTTGTGGGACATCACCTTTCAACGGTACTGACGGAGACTTGTTGACCAGATAAACAACTGTATACATCGCCTCAGCCCAATACGATTTCGACAGTTTAGCATTAGAGAGCATGCTCCTTACTCTCTCCATGATTGTTCGATTCATCCTCTCTGCAAGCCCATTCAACTCAAGGGTCTTTGGTACCGTGTATTTGATTTGAATACCTTGGGCCTTTTAGTATTCCTCAAACTGCCCTTTATATTCGCCACCATTGTCGGCTCGGATAGCCTTTAGCTACCGACCTGACTCCCGTTCGGCTCTTGCCTGGAACTCCTTGAAAAATGACAGTACTTGATCGTTAGACTTTAGTACGTTGCCTGGAACTCCTTGAAAAATGACAGTACTTGATCGTTAGACTTTAGTACGAAAGCCCACAACTTCCGACTGTAGGGATTGATGAAAGTCACAAAGTACTGTCTGCCTCGGTGCGATGGAGCATCTACATAGCACACATCCGTGTGCACTAGTTCCAACTCAGCTTCTCTTCTCCTTGGTGGTTTTGTGTGGAATGCAGCTCTATTATGCTTACCAACTAAGCAGTCGACACACTTTTCCAAGTGCACTCCCTTAACTTCTGGTAGAAGCTTCTAGTCGGCCAACAGATGCATTCCTTTCTCACTCATGGGGCCTAGTCTCTTGTGCCATAATCTCCGCTCGAGTCGGCTGCCACATTCACTTCCAACTTGCGCAATCGGGCATGCGTCATATATAGTGTGCTCTCTTTTTGTGCTCGTGCCACTATAAGGTTTCCACGACAAAACTTCCACTTGCTATTTCGGAAACCACCGTTCTAGCCTTCGTCATCCAACTTTCTAGTTGATATTAGCTTCAATCTAATATCAGGGACATGTCGAACATCCTTCAGAGTCAGTCGACACCCTGTCGATGTCGTCAAACAGACACTTCTGACTCCGGCTATCTTGCGCTCCCCATTGTCACCCATCTTTACATAACCATGATCACTGACTATGTAAGTCGAGAAATACTCTCTCAACGGAGTTATATGGAAAGATGCACCGGAGTCGATCACCCAAGTGCATTCTTCGCTTGCAAGATTTGCACTTGCTTGTTCACAAATGAACAGAAGTTCTTCATTGCTCGTAACAATGGCTAAAGTGTTCTTTTCTTCAAGAATCTTCTTAGGTTCGACATTATTACCACAATAAAGATGTCGACAGTCCTTTTGGAAATGTCTAGGCTTTCCACAATAAAAGCATGTTAGCTTAGCTTTAGACTTTGATCCGTCTTGGGATTTGTCCCTCCTTGGTGGAATCCTTTGCCGGTTCCTTCCTCTACCGGTATGTTGAGTCATATTTGACTTTGACTGGACCAAGACATTCTTGCCCTTCCTTCTAGTCTCCTCGTTCAAGATGCTTGTCTTTACCGCTTGTAGAGATAGGTTCTCTTCCTGACACAAGGTGCTGAGAGTCACCACTAGATTCTCCTAGGTGTCCGGCAGGGCACACAACAACAGGATGGCCTGCATTGCATCCTCAAGGGGAAACTTGGTTGCAACAAGTTGATTTACGTACCCCATGCATAGTTGTTAGAAAATGCGTATTCTACACGTATTCTACGTTTTAGAACTGTCGTTTTCTTAAATTTGACGTATTCTAAAAATTTGACATATTCTATGTATTCAATGTATTTAACAAGTATTTATCATTTCAAAAAATATTTTCATTTTTTTGAAAAAATAAACTTTAAATTAAGAAGTATTTAACGTATTTTACAAGTATTCTACATGTATTCTATGTATGTAACGTATTTAACGTACTTTATCTATAAAATACGTATTCTAAGTATTTAAAAAAAAGTTAGAATACTTGTAGAATACTTAGAATATGTATTGTACGCGTATTTTATGCTAAGTATTTTACAATAATGACCCCATGAATGTGCTGATATGTTCGACAATGCTCTCATCGTCTCTGTATTTCAGCCATACGATCTTTCTCATTAGTGAGGTTTTATTGAGGGTGTTCTTCCTCTCATATAGGCCTGATAGCTTTTGCCACATCTCATGGGCATTTGTGTCTTTCGCCACATGTTGAAGGACACTTACATCGACGCACTGTCGGATGGTGGCCACCGCCTTCCTATTAAGAAGTTTCCATTCCGACTTTAATACCCCCGTGGGTATTTCTACTCTATCGATTGGCTCATACAAGTCTTTGACTATGGGAATGTCCTCCATCTTTATCTTCCAGTCTGCATTGTTCTGTGAGTTTAGAACTATCGTACCTAGGAAGCTGCTCACACCTCCTTCCATGCTTGAACCTCAAGCTTTGATACCAATTTGTTGGGGATCGAATGTCAAATCTGTGAGAAAGACTAACTCGAAAATAAACAATATGCACGAACAACAAATGCATAGTACATAGTGATTTACGTGGAAACCCTAAACGGGGAAAACCACGGGAATAGAGATTCCACTATACAGAGAAAATACAGAATGAGATCAGAATACAACACTCTCCACTCAGAGTGTATCAGCCACACAGGGCTCTTGGCGTCAAACCTCACTCAGCTGTGGCGCCGCTCACTCTCTCTCTCTCATGCACACTCAATAGCCTTACACATCTATTTGCCCTTGGTGTATTTATACTAATACACAGAATGGGCTATTTACAATCATGGTCATTATTATTATCTAATAATAATAATATTAGTCTAACTAATTAGTCGACTCCTCGACTGTCGGCTCTCATTCGACTAGTCAGCTGCTCCCTGACTTCGATTGTCGGCTCTCTCTGAGTTGTCAGCTCCTCCCACTAGAGGGACATATTCCTAACACTTAGAGCACCAAAAGATGCTTATGATTTCTGAGTTAATCTTTAGTATCATGTGTTTCGGCCAATCAATCATAATTAAGTAATACTACATGTAAGCCATGAATATAGATTGCACTATCCTCAATCTGACATGGAGTGACCATGTTGCAATCTTCTAATAGCTTGGCTTTTGTCTCACTTTTGCAGAGCCCATTCAACCATTCTTTTCCCTATTGCATCCCATCCCAATGGATAGCCAAGATGTCTAACCATTTCATTTGGACTAACAACTTGACCTGGCCACAAAAGTTGATGCCAACTATATGGTGTCAAGGGTAGAAGTTTGGACTTATTGAAGTTAACATGCAATCCAACAACTAATCCATACAATTTGAGGGCATCCATAATCACCCTCATATCATTTGGATTGTTTTGTGATAGGAATGATGTATCATTTGCATATGCCTGAGCCACGAAATCATGTCCGTCTTTCATTTGCAAACCGTGAAGTTGACCAATTAATATTAGATGATCCATGTACAATAGTAGTGGCTGAGTTGTGATTGCATATAGAAATGCACTTACAAGACAACCTTGTTGTTGAGCGGACATGCTCAACCGCATCCGGATCGGCTGAATAAGCCAGAACTAGATCAATATCTAGAACAAAGAACCGGATAGGTATCTGGAACCAAGAGCCGGATCGGAGAGACGAACCAGATTATAACTAGTAGGCCGTTAGAGGCCGACAAACTTAGCTTAGTATGTAGGCATATGCCTTGGAGTTAGTGTCAGTCGCTCGTATAAGCCTTGAAGTACATGTTAGTACTTATGTCAGTCCTTTCATGGACTTTTATAAAAGTGCTCACCGAGCACATTGTATGTACAGAGCATTATTATTATTTTGAATTGAGTTGTGTTCTGCTCTAACTCTGTCTCTCCCGTGTAAGGTTTCCTTTAAAATCTGTGTTTGCATTCTTTAGCTATCCGGACGAGCCGGTTTTGTCTTAGCTTCCGTAATCGTATTCTTTTACATGGTATCAGAGCACAAGGGTTGAGAACCTCTGTAGCCGACGAGGGATTTTTGAAGAAAAACCCTAACACCCGATGGAGAATAGAAAACAAAGGTTAGAATGGATAGAGGAATGGCTAGCTCACTCCTGATGCACCAGTACCTGATCGGACACGGTTACTAGAGTTATGTTGACGGAGCTAACGATACAACACCTGATGCAAGACACAAGGACTTCCTGATTTGGGAACAAGCGGCAAGCAGAGTTATGTACTGCTTTGCATCCAGTGTTAACGATCAGTTGCTCAGCCATATCCGGGATGCCAAGATGCGAAAGGAAGCATGGGGAAACCTGAAGAAGGTCTTCGCTGCAAACACCATGGCCTGGAAGCTGCAACTCCAGAAGGAGTTAAGCAATGTCCGATAGAAGGACATGTCGATGGCCGACTACACGGCCTGGATCAAAGACATGTATGACTCACTTGCCTCTATCAACATGACCATCGAGGAAGATGAGATGGTGCAGGTCTGTCTCGGGGGCCTGGCGTCGAATTTCGGAGCATTCCGGACAACGATTTGTATAAGGGAGAATACGCCCTCGTTTTTCGACTTTCGGTCGATGCTCCTAGTAGAGGAGAACCACACGGGTGTGTCAACAAGCATGCACACCGACAACAAGATGTTGTACACAGAGGCAGGATCGGCCCCGTGGTCGTGGTGGACGAGGTGGATCGGCACGTGGTGGAGGCGGCCAACAAGAGCCGAACCGAAGGCACAAGGATGGTGCCGACAATAGTTCTGGACCCTTCGAAAACAGGGGGAGTCAAAGCGGTGCTGGAAACCGGCAAGAGAAGACCGCAACAAAATGTTGGTACTGTGGCCGGAAGGGTCACACAGAGAGCGAGTGCTAGGAAAAGCGCGCCGATTTAGACAAATCCGGATCTAGTAAGCCAAGACGGGGAAACCGACAAAGCTCGCACTACATGGAAGGATCGGAAGGATCCGATTCCGGAGATGGATCGGGCCCAACCTTTGTGATGAAACACAAGGCCAATTCGATGAAAACAAGAACCTCGGAACCAAATGAGGTATGGTACGTTGATTCCGGAGCGTCAAATCACATGACAAGCCACGCAGAGTGGTTTTGTTACCTGGAAAAATTGGACCAACCGGGAGTAGTCGAAACCGAAGACAACACTCCTCATACCATCGAGCACATCGGTGAGGTCCCTCTCAACCATGTTGGGCAAAAGGGAAAGCTGATGAGCGTCCTGCACGTCCCAACAATCACAAAGAATCTCGTGTTAGTCGGACAGATTGTCAATCAAGGGATGCAGGTTTGGTTCACGCACCTTGGGTGCTTCATCGAAGAAGAGGGCAAAGTCATCGCGCAAGGGTGCCGAGACGGGAGGATGTTTATCCTTGAAACGAATGATGTTGACACCGCTATGTTTGCAAAAGGACAGAAAGTCGAGTCGAACATCGACTTATGGCACAAGCGGATTGGCCACATAAACTTTCAAAAGCTTCACGAGCTGCAGTCAAAACACGTGGTTACCGGACTACCAAGTTCAATGTCCGGAAAGGACAAATATGTGAAGTGTGCCAACTTGGGAAGCAGCATAGGCTTCCATTCCCCAACGAGAAGAATTGGAGTCGGAATCAACTTGATCTCATTCATTCGGATGTGTGGGGACCGACACAAAACGGGAGCATCAGTGGGAGTCAGTATTTCGTCTCTTTCATCGATGATTTCAACCAACATACTTAGATCTATCTAATCGAGAAGAAAAACGAAGTCTTCTCTGGGATTTGAAGAACCTTGTCGAACGGAGACCGGAAGAAAGATCAAGTGTCTATTGGATGGCAGAAAAGAGTACTTTTCCGGCCAGTTCACGAGCTATCTGTAGACGAAGGGAATCTGACGGGAATTCTCCTGCAGTTACATGTTGGAGCAGAATGGCGTGGCCGAGTGTCGGAACAGGACGCTGGTAGAAGCGGCAAGGGCGATGCTTGAGGAGAAAAGCATGCCCAAATTTTATTGGGCCGAAGCGATTCCGACAACCGTCTACATCAAGAATCAGATATCTCACTCAGGGACAAAGGTGTTGCCGCACGATTTGTATTTCGAGCGGAAGCCGAATTTGGCACACCTTCGGGTATTTGGTAGCATTGCATATGTGCATGTACCGAAGGAAAAATAGAGGAAGCTAAACGCGAAAGCCGAAAAGTGCATTCTCGTCGGCTACTCAGAAGAACAGAAGGGTTATAAGTGTTATAACCCCTGATTGAAAGAGGTCCGAGTTAGCCGAGATGTTGTTTCTAATGAATCAACATCTTGGTACTTCTCTCCACCCGAGCCCGAGCCGATTGTTGTTGATGATTCAGTGGAATCCGGAATAGAGAGAAGCATTGCGGAATCCGAACAGCCGGATAGTCCGACTTCTCTATGGATGAGTGGACCGAATCCGGACTGGTTGAGCCGGAGTGGTCAACCAGATGACGAGCCGTCGAGTAGTGAAGACTCGGTTGTACTCTCCCCACGCAAGGAACCGAGGAGAAGGTTCACGTGCAAAGAAAAGAGGAAGAAGAAGATCCTGGAGTACGACACCGGTCGAGCTGAGTCGGATCGGAGCGAATCCGACTTTTGACAGAACCGACAAGGAACCTCCGAGGAAGAGGTAGAAATCGGCCGAGAAGGCCATGAAATCGGCAAATCAGAAATTGCGCCGATCCACCTGCCAGAAAAACCCTGTGAAGAGGTATGGGTACAATGAGTATATGGCACATCATTATGCGTACATGGCGAAGGTGGCACCCGTGCGTGAGCCGGAGAGCTATGGTGAAGTGGCTAAGGACCTGAATTGGCGGAAGGCCATGGAGGAAGAGATGCACGTGCTCACGGAAAACGAGACATGAGATTTAGTTGATGTACTAAAAGGAGTGAAGCCAATCGGTTGTCGGTGGGTGTACAAGGTGAAATACAAAGCCGGAGGCCCCATCAATAGGTACAAAGCCCGGTTAGTGACCAAGGGCTACGTGCAACAACACGACATCAATTACGATGAGATGTTCGCACCGGCTCGGTATGAAGAAAAGAGAATTTCGGAACCAATCTTGAGACCTAGACCCAGATTGGAAGACCACCAACCACGACCTCGGGAGACTACGAATGAAAAGGGAATCTATGCGAGCATGATGGAGCAGTTGCTGAAGGAGATGGAAAATCTCAAGATTGCTATGGTGAAGAAATCGGAAGACCGTCCCACGAGTTCCAAGTACATGGACCGTCGATGCATATGGTGTGATAGCACTGGACATGATCGGAAAGATTGCGATGAGCACAAGGAGGCTCTATGATAGGATCTCATCTACTATGAGAGAAATCGGATCCATTCGATGGACTCCTGGAAGCCACTTTGACCGAACTTCCGAAAGGGCGGCATGAAGAAGGTCCTAGAGGAGGAGATCGTGGAAAAAAGAAATTATGCGAGGATTATGGGAATACGTGTGGGAGAAACATCTAGAGTGAAGTCGTCCTTCTGGCCGGAAGTGCTAGAAATCTCCGAGAAAACCGACTCCGATGAGATCCAAAGCACTGCGGAAGGCACCCGAGAGGCTACGGGATGGGAGTGCATCGTAGACAAGAATAGCGTTTACGACCTATGACAATTACATGAGGTGTATGTAGATGAGAAACGACGGCGCACAGATGATGCGGCCAGACCATCGAAGACATCAGAGAGCTGGAATCCCGAAGGAAAAGGAAAAGGGAAAACGATTTCCGCATTCAAATTCGCATTGGATATCGAACAACAAATGGATCTAAAGAAGGTGTTTGAAGAGAGAATCCTTGATAGTCGGGTGGAATTTTCTCTCTGGGAATTGCTCAGAATAGCAAAGAAAGAGTTCCACGATCTCCTCGTGGACCTCGTGAAGAGAAAGAGGCAAGCTACGGAAGAATCAAATGCTCCAAGGGTGAATGTGAATACCGTAATGAATGACACGGAAGTGGAGGATGAGATTCCAAACTCTCACTACACAAAGTCACACTAGGCACGAGCAACTACGGAGACTCAGGTCCGAATTGGAAACATCAAAGAGCTTGTAGTTGCATTGATTGATCATGTATCAGAGATAAATCTGATGTCCAAGGAGTTCTACCGGAAGGGAAAGTGGCCTATAAACACCAATCATGGATGGAAGATCCAGGCAGCCACTAAAACAACAGAAGACCTATTTGCCGCTTGTCTGGATGTGACAGTGAAGATCGAAGATGTGGAGATTGACCAAAATTGCTTTGTTCAAGATGAGGTCTCACATTCTGTGATCTTTGGGCAACCCTTTATCACAACTTCACAAATGGAAAGAAAGATGCTCAATAGCGGAGTGTCTTTTGCACTGATTTGGTGCCAAAGCGGAGGGAAAACCGTCCAATTCCTAACTGTGTCATCGAATCACGAAAGGAACAAGAGAGAGCTCTTGTCCCAAACAAAAATGAATAAAACGAACCGTTGCGGAGTGGAGAAGCCCTGATACCCCACACAGGAAGAAAACTCTCGGAGCGAAACAAGTGCGAATCAGCCCAAATGGGGCATCTACATACATGGCCGTGACCGGAGAAATGAAGAAAGAACTTTGGAAGATGCAGGATGAGCTACAGTTTGCATTAATCATAAAAGAGGATGAAGAAATCATGGGAGTAGTCAAAGAAGTGTTCTATGGGAGCACACTACAACGACTTGAAGAGGTTGCGGAAGAGAATAGCCAAGAAGATCGGGCAGTTCTGGTGGAATCGGTCGAGATGTACAAGATCATTGGGAAAATAGGGTCAAATGTGCTCCACAAAGAAGAAGCAATGGTATGTACGAAATACAAGACCGTAGAAAAGAAGGTGAAACCATATGCAGGATCATTACCCGCCAATAGTGAACAAAAGAGGAAATAAGTCTCGGGAGATCCAACACTTCGAAAGTCCGTGGATATTGGACATACCTTCACGAATGAGACCCGAAAGAAACTCTGGATCAGTGGAGATGGGTTCCTCTTACCGAATGAAGAAGAACAATTCCGTGAGATGTTGGAGCAGCCTGGAAAAGCATTTGCATTCACATGAAGAGAGATAGGGTGCGTCGATCTAAAGAAAGTGGAGCTAATGGTGATTTTCATGATAGAACATGTGCCGTGGAACCTGAAGCCGATTCCGGTGCCACAGGAGCATATTCCGAAAATGATTGACTTGCTCAAGGAGAAGGTGGCGATGGGGATTCTAGAGCCATCAAATGCTCCGTACTCAAATTGATGGTTTACAGTTTCGAAGAAGAATGGGTCACTCTGGTTTATTCAAGATTTGCAACCGGTGAACAAGGTCACGATCAAGAACTCCGGAGTCGGTCCGATAGTGGATGAATTTGCAAATGCGTTTGCTGGACACACGATATACTCCATCAGAGACCTATACTCTGGGTATGACCAATTCCAACTAGTCGTGGAGAGCAGAGATATCACTACAATGTGGACACCGATAGGATTAGTCCGGATGTGTATGCTACCACAAGGAGCGACGGACTCAGTCACACATATGATGAATGTGATGAACAAGGTGCTCCAAGACTGCATTCTGGAGATAACGATGCAATTCTTAGATGAAATTCTGATGAAAGGATGTGCGGTGGAAGAAAAGAATGAGACTAAGGATGATTGGGGACGCTGAAAGTTCGTAGTCGACCATATTTGCGAATGCGAGAAAGTGCTACAGAGGTTAGAAGATGTGCACTTAACACTCTTCGGAGAGAAATCAGCATTCGGACAAGAAGAGATATTGGTAGTCAGACATCTATGTGAGCCCTACGGTCGAAGACCGTCACCAGTCAAGACCGATGCGATTCAAGCTATGAAAGAAATATGCAAGTCTCAATCCGAAGTCTGTAGATTTCTTGGTGCGTGTGCATTTTATCACATATGGATTCCGCACTATGCACACATTGCGGACCCACTCTATCACTTGTTGCGGAAGGGTAAGAAGTTTGAATGGAGACCGGAACATGCCAAAGCCATAAAGAAGCTCAAGAAAACACTATGGGGGGTTGAAGCACTTAAGAACCCGAACTATGACTGACCGATCATAGTGACGGTTGATACAAGTCCAACCGGGATCAAATGGGGGTCATCAACCAAATTGGCTTGGATGGTTCATGATACCTGATTCGATTCGGAGCAAAGGTTCTCAACGAAAGGCAATGCGGATATGCACAAGTTAAAAGAGAATTATGGGGAGTCGTGTCGGCAATAAAATCATATCGAGATTACTTGATTGGAGCTGAAGTAGTGATCGAAATGGATTGTCTTCCGATACTCGGGATGATGCGATGTTGCATGGTACCGGATGTGGCTATGCTAAGATGGATTGCATATGTAAAGTCACTTAATCTGGAGGTTCAACACATCTCGGGAAAAGAGAACGCGGTAGCGGATATGTTATCAAGGGCCCGGTTCGAAGAAGTTTCTGAAGACTACTTTACTTCGAACCGGGCCCTTGGTACATATGCCGGATAATGAAGGGCCCGGTCAAATCGGATAATGAAGAAGTTTTTGAAGACTACTTTACTTCGGAACACATATGCCGGGTGAACGTGATTCGGGAGTTCCGGAAAGACGAATATGAGGGAGAAAGCTTATTCATTGGGAAAGTACTACAAGAAATCGAGGAATCATCAAACGATAAAGAAAAAAGAGCCGAGATCTAAAGGAAGAAACGACAAGCCTAGAAGTTCTTCTTGAACAATGGATTAATTTGGAGGGAGCCGAAAAGACCGGATTGTATACCACTCCGGGTAGTCGGTACAAAGGAACAATAGAAACAAGTAATATCCGAATTTCACGAATCCGATTGGGCTGGACATTGGGGAACATGGGCAACATTTGCAAAGATCAAGAAAAAATACTAGTGGAAGAATATATACAAGGATGTAGCGGAGTTCATCGAAAGCTGCGAGAAATGTCAAATCTACTCCAGAGTTCAACACCGGGATGAATTACATCTGACATTCTCACCGACAATCAACTTTAAATGGATGGTCGACATCGTGGTCATGCCAACCGGGATCAGACAAAAGAAGTACTTGGTGCTAGCTCAGGAGGATCTGACGAACCAAGTAGAAGGTTGGGTGCTACGGAGAAAAACATGTTCTATTGTATGCCAATTTCTCTTGGAAGAAGTGTTCTGCAAATACGAGTGCATAGGACAAGTGATTGCGGACCGGGGAGAACTTTACTCTGATAAAGCTAGGGAATTCTTCGCTAAACATGGAGTACGACTGACACTAACCACGACTTACAACCTAGAAGCAAACGGGAAGATAGAACGAGGACATAGTCCAATCGTGAAAGCACTTGCAAAAGCGTGTGATGGGAGGGTGAAGAATTGGCTGCAAATGCTTTCGTATGCACTATGGGCAGATCACACAACGCACAGTTCCGTGACCGGATATATGCCAGCGGAACTTATGATCGGACAAGCTCCGGTATGCCTACGGAAACCACAATTGCAACATGGACAGTGCTACCATGGAAGGAAGGGATGAGTTGGGAAGAACTACTGGCGGTCTAGATACGATAGCTAGAAGGAAGACCAGAAGATCGGAATACGTAGCAGAAGCAGTGCACTGACAACAAGAAGCACAATTTCGGAACAAACATCGATTCGATAGAAAGCATCGATTTCGACCGCGGAAGATTGAAGAAGGGGATTGGGTGATAGTCTACAACAGTAGTCTAGATCATCAACACAACTCAACACGGAAATTTGTTAAAAGGTGGTTCGAACCATACGAAGTTCGAAAAGCATTCGACAACAGAACTTACTGGCTAAGTGAGCTAGATGAAACAATTCTTCAAGTTCTTATAGCGGGGAAGCGAGTGAAGATTTTCAAGAAGCGAATTAACGATGAACCCTACATAGACTTAAACAAACCCGACACAAAGGAGAAATCGGATAATGATCCCGAAGGTGAAGAAAGTGAGGAAAATGAGCTAGATTTAATAATCGACATAGGGGAAGAAACAGAGGGAACTACGGATGAAGGAGAATAACAAGCATCGGCAACTTTGGCACATTCTGGAGGATGTGCGGGTTCGGAGGGGGCGAGTGTCATAGTGTATTTCGTACACCACGTGAAAAACGTATAAAGTACCCGATTTAATAAATATTAAGAAAACGAAGAAAATATGAGAATACATGTTACATGCATAGGGCAAGATTCAAACCTTGCACCTCCATGTTAATAAATTAAAGCCTTACTATTACACTAACACATGATGAGTGTTAAGAAAATAGATATCCCACATACAAAGGTTATTTTCACGTATATTATTAGGAAAAGCTACTTTTACATGTAGAGTACATAAAACTTTAGTTAAAAGAAAATGCATGATCGAGAAAACTAGTCATGCACATCTTACGTGCATAAACACTATTATTGGAAGAAAAGCATAATAGAAAAAGGTACTCATGCACATCTGGTGTGCATGAACACTTTAGAAAAAGCATGATGCTTTCCATATGGTAGACTATACTTATTCTCTCCCATGACTATATAAAAGGGAGGAGTAAATTGTAATAAGGTTGTTGATTCTTGGGTTTTTGATTACGTTCTAAATATTGATTAGTATATTACTTGTGGGATTCACAAGATTTGATCTCTTTTCTCAATCTACTCTAATCTATTCTAAACAATTTCAATTTATTACTATGATTTTAAATATTAAGTTAAACTAGATCACTATATTCGTGGGATTCATGAATTCCTCTCTCTCTTTCTTACTCCTAGTCCAAAACCCCAGCGGTTCCCACCCAACTCATACAACGATTTGGCGTCGAAAGGCACGACACCAGTCGCAAAGATGAAGATTGTCTGTGATTTGCTTACGGTGATAGCAGCGAAGGGTGGCATCTCCATCAAACGGATGTAAGGAACGCATTCTTACAAGGTGATCTTCAGGGACAGGTGTATATGGTTCAGCCCCCCGGATTTCAGTCTGGAGTGAATATATTGGTTGTGTGCTGATTGAAGAAGTTCCTCTATGGACTTAAGCAAGTCCCGCACGCTTGGAATGTGGCGATCATGTAGAGACTGCATCAGATGGGGTTTGCTCCGTCAAAATAGGACTCTTTAGTTTTCATCCAGCAAGGTTGGAACGGGCCGGTGAGCATATTGCTCTATGTGGATGATCTTGTCATCGCCGGTGCTGACCTGGACAAAATTAGCCACGTCAAATCCTAGCTTGCGGCATCATTTGAAATGAAGGATCTCGGTGACCTTCATTACTTCCTCGGGATCAAAGTAATCCGAACCCCCGAAGACATACTGATCACTCAACACCACTATGTACTGAGTGTGCTCTTCAAATTCGGTATGAGGGAATGGAAATCCGTCTTGTGTAGCTTTGCCCCGACTCCGGAACGGCATGCGACCTGAAAAGGTTCCGACAGATAGTCGAAAGCCTTATCTATCTAACCATCATCCGGTCAAATTGATCAGTCAATTTATGGCGCATCCGACCGTGGAGCACGTTCAGTGCGCGCACCAAATCCTAAGATACGTCGACGGCACTAAGGCTACAGGATTGTTGTATCGGACCAGTGTAGCCGAACAACTTGTCGGCTACACAGATGTCGATTGGGCCGGAAATGCCGGCGATTGCAGGTCTACATCCAGATATGAGTTTCCACTTGGAAGCGCCATGGTCGCCTGGAGCAGTAAGAAGCAGCCGACAGTAGCATTGTCGAGCACCGAGGAGCTGTTGTCCTGTCATGCGAAGCCATATGGTTCAAGAGGCTCCTGAAGGATCTGCGAGTGGAGGTGTCTGATCCAACGATGATCTATTGTGACAACCTTAGTAGCATCCAACTGACTAAGAACCCTGTCTTTCACGCCCGGACAAAGCACATCGAGGTGTAGTGGAATTTCTGCATGGAACTTCTGCATGTTCCTACACATCGGCAGATTGCTAATATCTTCACCAAACCCATTGGCTTAGACAAGTTGCGGCAATTCTCCGGAGCACTAGGTGTGCAGTACCTTGATATGCCGAACTTGAGGTGGAGAAACAAGAGGAATGAAAGAGATGGCCGAACCGAAAAGCTGTATATAGATTTCGATTTCGACTCGACTAAAGAAGTCGGAGTGCATGGGTCGGTTGAAGAAGTTGAGACTAGACGTAAGGGGAGCCACCGGAATGGAAAGACCAAGCCAGAGCCAACCATAAAACGGGGAGGTAAAGCCAAGAACGACAAGAAGACCAAGACACAGACGTGGTTCGATGTCGCGAAGGGTCTAAAGACTGAAGACGAGTTGGAGACAACCAACTCGGACAAGAGCGGGAATGAATCGGAGATAGCCGATTCAGTTTTCATTTCGGAGGAGCCAAATCAACTAGAGGCCAAGGGCCAAGGGAGCAGACAAGCCGACCGAGAAGGTCGAGGTGCGTGGGACTGGACGGGTCATTGAAAGTGGAACTGGACAGGTCGAGGAGCCCGAGCAAGGCAAGAAGCCACCAGAAGAAGCCAACTGCAAGGTTCGGCATACACTAACACAACGATCCGACCTCAAGTTGAGCTTGAGGGGGAGTGTTGAGCGGACAAGCTCAACTGGATCCAGATCGGTATCTGGAATGAAGAACCGGAGAGGTATCTGGAACCAAGAGCCGGATCAGAGAGACGTATCGGATTATAATCAGTAGGCCGTTAGAGGCCTACAACCTTAGCCTAGTACGTAACCATATTCCTTGGAGTTAGTGTCAGTCGCTCGTATGAGTTAGTACTTGTATTGGTCCTTTCATGGACTTGTATAAAAGTGCCCACCGAGCACATTGTATGTACAAAGCATTATTATTATTTTGAATTGAGTTGTGTTCTGCTCTAACTCTGTCTCTCCCGTGTAAGGTTTCCATTAAAACCTATGTCTGCATTCTTTAGCTATTCGGATGAGCCAGTTTTGTCTTACCTTCCACAATCGTATTCTATTACACTTGTTGTACTAATTTGGCTAAGCTGCATGAATCTATCAATTCACCCTCAATAATGCATGAAGATGTGCTAGACTCATAAAGCCAATAGATTACTTGAGACATTTTCAGACCAAATCCTAGTTTGACCATTGTGGTTGCCACAAAATCACATTGGATGGTGTCAAAGGCCTTTTCAATGTCAATTTGCATAAGCAATACATCTTGTTTGGTGTATTTGGCATACTCCATTCCAATATAGGCATTAGCAATATTATTTGTAATTTGCCTTTGGGGAATGAACCCGTACTGGTTTACGTGGATGCCTCCCAACAAAGTGTCCTGAATACGATTAACAATTATCTTTGCAATAAGTTTATAGATCACTGGCATAAGAGTGATTGGTCACCAATCCAAAAAAGATTCACATAGTTTCCTTTTGGGTATTAATTTGACCAAACCTTCTTTCCATGAGATCAACATATCCCATTGTTGCCAAGCATTATTTGCTACAGAGAGGATTAAATCCTTAAGGACATCCCAAAATTCTACAATGAACTCTAACGTAATACCATCCCAACCAAGCGCTTTGCCTTTCCCGAGCCCCTTCCGAGCCACCAAAAGCTCCTTCATTGTGAATGTTGCATCCAAAGCAATAGTGTTATCAACACAAATAGTGGGTAGAACTAGTGACGAGAATGTATCTCTAGTTTGTTTAACTACATCTGTAACAACTACATTGTTCTCAAAGGTGTGAGAGAAATGAGTTACACATTTCTTGGTTAGTTCAAGTCGGTTTGTAGTCCACAAACCATCACTAGTTTTGATTAATTTAATTGATTCCTTTTGGCAAATTAGATGCAACCTTTTGAAGAAGGATTTAAAAGAGCATCTTTTGTCTTTGAATGGAAACTATCTTGAACTAACTTGCCATTTTTCCAATTTCTTTTTGTCATGTAACATCAATGTGTGTTTCGCCATACACAATGCATCCTCTTTATGTAAAGTCAAAGATCCTCTATGTGCTAACTCCGTTAGGACTTGAGAAGTAAATTTGGCTTGTTGAGTGTAATCTCTTTGTCTTGAGACATACCACTTCCCATACTCTTGTATTATTGTTTGTAATCTATGTACAAAATGTACCCACGCTATATCAACATCTATGTTGATTTCTACATAAAGAGGAAGTATTATGTCATAGACCATCCCCTTGAAGAGTTCATGATTGAGGTAGTTGTTAATTAGCATAAGTATCTTCCTTTAGAGATGCACTTCATAGGAATGATTCCCAAAATGAAGGTCTAACCAGACAGGAGCATGATTTGACAACTGCAAAGCATGATCTATATGCATTGTACATGTGAAATTTTCATACTAATTAGCATGAAAAAAATACCATCTATCAAGCCTTGCATAGTATGCCAAATGGGTGCTATGATGAAAGGTAAAACCAGAAACGTGTGGGTGTGTCATTTGCCATAAATCAACCCAATCCAATGAGCTTTGCATATTATACCTTTGACCTTGTTCCTCTCTCAACATATGTGAGTGCCCACTAGTGTTATCACCTGCATTTGGAGAGTTGTTGAAATCTCCACATATAAATGCATTTTGTGGCCATGGATAAGCACAAACGTCTTGCCAAATTAAAGATCTATCCCTTGAGGCATTTGGGGCATATATTCCAACAAAATCATATGAAAAACCATTTATCATGTATTGCACAACAATCCACCTCCCATGTTGATCATTATAGGAAACCATAGGATTTAGCTCATGTTTTATGATCATAAGCACTCCAATGAGCTTTGCATATTATACCACTAAACTTGTTCCTCTCTCCACATATGTGAGTGCCCACTAGTGTTATCACCTGCATTTGGGGAGTTGTTGAAATCTCCACATATAAATGCATTTTGTGGCCATGGATAAGCACAAATGTCTTGCCAAATTAAAGCTCTATTAGCAATGGGCACGGTTTGGTTTCAAGGCAAAGAAACCAAACCAAACCGAAACCAAACTATTTATTTAAAACAAAACAAAACCAAACCAAACCGTTTATGAACTCTTAGTATTTAAACCAAACCATTTAAGAAAACGTTAAAACCAAACCGTTTAGGGAAAAGTTGAAACCAAACCAAACCATTTAATAAAAAAATTTAAACCTAACCACTTAAGTCAAACTAGTTAAACATCTAAAGAAACAAAAATACATTAAATTAAATAAGCATTTAAGTTAAATTTATTAAATCAATAAAAGAAACTTTAATTGAACCATTAAATTAAATAAACATTTAAGTTAAAATAATTAAATCAATAAAAAACCATTAATTAAACCATTACATCAATAAACTATTAAGGTATAAAAAAAAACGTTAACCAAAACCCTTTAAACCTTTAAACCAAACCTATCAACCTATCAACCCAAGTTTTAGAACCAAACCCAACCATTTATCGAGAATCCAAACTAAAGCAAACCATTAAAATTTTTCAGAACCAATAAACCATTAAACCATGGCTTAATGGTTCGGTTCGATTTGAGCTAAAACCGTGCCCATTGCTAAGCTCTATCCCTTGAGGCATTCGGTGCATATATTCCAACAAAATCATATGTCTAACCATTTATCATGTATTGCACACCCATCCACCTCCCATGTTGATCATGATAGGCAACCATAGGATTTAGCTCATGTTTTATGATCATAAGCACTCTAGATGTTGTACCTTGACCTACATAGAAGATGTCAAAACCTCCAAATGAACCAACTTGACCACTAAACTCAACTTGTTTATGTTCTTGAACACAAATTACATCTGCTTGAGAAGAGATAATATAGTTCCGAAATAGTTTCCATTTACTAGGATTACAAAGACCTCGTATATTGAAAGAGACACATTTGACTTGTTTATGCATGATTAATATGGTTGAAGGTATTAAACAAAGCAAAATACTAATATGATTGCATATTAGTATCTCCGCCATGCTTATTTGCATGAAGACTAATATCTACATTTGATCCATCTTTGTAAATGTTCACATATGAACCTCTACTCACCCTTTTCTAGGCTTCTAAGACTGAAGAGAGGATTGAAGCATTAACCTATAAAGATGAACCTTGATTCTCAAGTGCGTGAGTGTAGTTCCTCACCACCATAGGTGTCTTGCTTCTAAAGGATTTCTTAGATATTTGTCATCCTTCAGTGTTCTCTTTGTCCACATCAAAGCCTTGTGTCAAATCGTGCATGTTTGATTGCACATTACCAATTGTCTGTAGGACTTTACTTTTCCCTTTGTCTTGTACTCTCGGTTTCTGGATAGGTTGCATCATAGATTGGTTTGTTGCCTTTGAAGAAGAAACCTGACTATTTTCTTTCAGTGATGTAGGTTTCAACATTGTGGTTCCAGGTGGCTGAATAGTTATTGTTGGGCATTCTGATTGCATATGACCAAACTTGTTATGTGTAACATGCGCTTGCAAATTTGCCCCATTTCAACTTAAAAGCGCTTGCACCAATAGTTGGATCATCTGAGTTGAGGGTGATACCTTCCAAGATCAGAACATCTGTGTCCCAAAGAATGCAAAATCTATAAGAAGTACTTGTAGTTTTTGGGGGCATACTACTCTCCCCATTCCCGCTGCAATTGTAGGTAATAAGTGATTCCAATTTCGTGGAAAGTCAAGCACTTCCACCTAGACATGACATTTGTTACGAATTAGCCTTTGATAGTCTTTTGTCAAAGACCACAAAATGCATAAACAATTTTATCTCTATATGTTAAAGGAGATTCTTCAAGTAATTGAATTTTGTACTTTGGTTCTGATAGCAATACTTCGTTAAAACCCTCTAGTAGCAAAATAAACTCCATTAACTACATAGACTTTAAACATGGCATTTATCCATTGAGCCACGTCATTTGCAGAAGGCATCTTCCTAGGAAAGAAAAGAATAATAGCATTTGACATGTACACTTTTAAAGGATTCAACAAGTCTTGTGATGGGATAGTAAATGTCTTGCTTGGCAAAGGCCAATCCCATGTCTTTCTAGCCTTTGCAAAGTCCTCTACTAGACTATCTTGAAGTCATTTTGTATCTACGTGATCTTCTATAATTTCTTTCGTCTTCTTATTCCATACAGAAGATGATTGAGCCATCCTTGACAACAATAATGTGGTATAGACCTGCTACTTTGTATGTTGAAATGTAGAGAGGTCTAACAAAGGTAATGAGAGGAGCAAACATGGTGTCTCACAACTTAGGTCGAAATAGGCAGGTCCTGTGTCTTTCTAGCCTTTGAAAGTCCTCTACTAGACTATCTTGAAGTCATTTTGTATCTACGTGATCTTCTATAATTTCTTTCATCTTCTTATTCCATACGGAAGATGATTGAGCCATCCTTGACAACAATAATGTGGTATAGACCTGCTACTTTGTATGTTGAAATGTAGAGAGGTCTAACAAAGGTAATGAGAGGAGCAAACATGGTGTCTCACAACTTAGGTCGAAATAGGCAGGTCCTGAAGTCTGCACCCCCCTCAAATTTGAGTGAATCTTACATGCTCAATTCACCCGGAAGGCGCCAAACGACTCAAACCTCATCTGATTTCGACTCCGGATGCGGGAGATATGAGAGTTGAAAGGTAAACTCTGTCTCTCTATCTTTCATGTCACACTTTTCTCTCCACACCTGTTAAGAGTCTATTACTAATCAATAGAACAAATCAAGTAATAAGGAAGAAAATAGATTGGATAGAAGAACCCGTTCCACCCGACCACCCCCGAGCTATGATCTAGACATAGCCAACCTACCACCGACGTCCCATACCACCGGATATTAGGATGACTAATACCTTGGAAGAGATAAACACGATCGTCGAGACGAAAGCCTAGCCCGCACCACCGGTGTCTACGACAGCAGCCTTCCGACGTGATGATCCTATGAGGGTAGCTAAGCCTCATATTTATACCTTTTCCTAGGCCCCTTGAATAGATGTGCCTTTCTAAAAGGCTCTCTATTCATTGGTTGTCTAAATCATGATAGTGCATGCACATATCATTCATTCTATCCAATCATTAGTCCCCTTTTTAATAATAGTGAACATACCCTTCACTAATGTAAATATTAGTGACCTACCCTCACCAACGTTATGTGTACATAACATACTCCCCTACTTCAAAAGATTGCACTCTTGCAATATAAAGTGAGGAAATTGTGCCTTAAGCGAATGCTCGCATTCCCATGTGGCATCATCAATAGGTTTATCCATCCATTTGATCTTGAATAGCCGAATCTCTTTAGAACGTAAACGTTTAGTACGAGAATCAAGAATTCGTTCAGGAACATGAGGTTTGTAAGAAAAATCCTCTAATGTTACAAGATCTTGGATTGTGATGGTGTTATCACCAGAGCCTAAAAATGGTTTTAGACGACTGACGTGAAAAACAGGATGAATACCAACGTTACGAGGTAAGGCAAGGTGATAAGCAGATGACCCAACTCGCTTAAGGATTTCAAATGGGCCACAATATCGTGGGGCTAACTTAGCGCACTTGCCCGTAGATAATGACGTAGAATCAGTCGGGACACGCAAAAAAACTTTTTGACCAATAGTAAATGCACGAGGACGTCTATCCTGATCAGCATAAAATCGAGCACGATCTTGAGCTGTCTTGACATTTTCTTTGGCAATATGCAACATTTGGTTCATGTCTTGCAAAAAATTGCGTGTACTGTCTAATGTATCACGATGAATCGTGACATCAACTGGGGCACGTGGCTGAAAACCATACATCAACATAAAAGGACTATATCCAGTGGATGTATGTTTAGAGCTATTATAGGCAAATTCTAAGATAGGAAGGTATTGCTCCCACTTAGAAGGGGTTTTTGCTACATAAGCTCGAAGCATGTCCTCAATAATTTGATTAACTCATTCAGTTTGTCCATCAGACTGAGGATGATCTGCGGAACTCATGCTCAACGTAGTTTCTAGTTTCTTAAAGACCTGAGTCCAAAAGTCACTAGTAAACTTGGAATCTCGATCACTAACAATATCCATCGGTAATCCATAAAAACGAAATAACTCATCAACAAATTGATAAGCCAACTGTTGAGCGGTTACCGTGGTTTTTGTAGGAATAAATCTAGCTAATTTTGTTAGCCTGTCAACGACAACCCATATGGCATCATGACCCCTCTGTGTACGAGGTAAACTAACAATAAAATCCATCGAGATACTTTCCCATTTATTGTTGGGAATATCTAAGGGATGTAAAAGACCAGCAGCTTTAAGTCGTTCCGACTTATTAATCTGACATTGTAAGCATTGAGTTACGTATTTATGCACGTCAGAGCGCATCTTAGGCCAGAAAAAAGTACACGAGATGAGAACGAGTGTGCGTTGTATTCCAGGATGACCAGCAGATGGTGCATCATGACATTCATGAAAAATTTTCTGTTTAACATTTGGTAAATCTGGAACACAAACCTTTCCACTACGGTAGAGCAAACCGTTTGTAATGTGAAAGGTCGCCTTCAAGGGTAGGGTGCTAGTATCGGCATCTAAACCAGATTCGGCTTTCGTCCAGTATTTTGAGAAATAATTGTCATCAAGGTATTTCCCTCGAAGGTGATCTAAAAGATCAGATTTTATTTCCGTGAAGCTAAGCATGTTAACTTCTTTAATGCGACTAAGAGCATCAGCAACGGTGTTCATAGAACCCTTGCGATATCGTATGGAAAAATCAAAATCTTGCATAAGGTCAGCCCAACGGCCTTTACGACCAACAAGATCGGGCTGGTCACAAAAATACTTTAATGATTGATGGTCTGTTGTAACCACAAATTTATTTCCATAGAGATAGTGCCTCCATGTTTTAAGTGCGTGTATCACCGCAAACAACTCTTTCTCTTGAACCAAATACCGAGATTGAGCAGCATCAAGCTTCTTACTTTCAAAAGCAATAGGGTGACCACCTTGATAAAGAACGGCACCAATAGCATAATCACTAGCATCGGTTTCAATTGAGAAAGGCTTAGAAGGGTCTGGTAATAGAAGAGTGGGAGCCTGACACACATGCTCCTTGAGTGTCTCAAATGATTTGTCAAGTTGTTCATTCCATGAAATTGGTTTGACAGACTTACGTGGATGACCTTTTAAAAGATCAGTTAATGGCGTAGTCAATTTGGAATAGTTACGAATTGATTTTCGTAAAAATCCAACAAACCCTAAGAATGATCTAAGTTCACGAATATTACGAGGAATGGGCCAAAGTTTAACCTTTTCAATACGAGAAGGTTCAATTTCAACGCCCTTTTCTGTAATTAAATGACCTAGGTACACAATAGATTTTTGGAAGAAGTCACATTTTGAATGTTTTGCATAGAAAGAGTTGTCACGCAACTTTCGCAAAACAAATCGAACATGTTGAACATGATCTTGCAAGGTACGGCTATATATCAAAATATCATCCAAGAAGACGACAACAAAATCACCGAGTTGATCTCGGAAAACATCATTCATCGCTTGTTGGAATGTGGCTGGAGCATTAGTCAACCCAAACGGCATGACTAAAAACTCATAATGGCCATAGCGCGTACGAAAAGCGGTTTTAGGAATATCATCCTCGGCGATGCGAATCTGATGATAACCAGTTCGTAAGTCAATTTTCGTAAAATATCGAGCCCCGTGCAAGCGATCAATCAAATCATCGGCACGAGGTAATGGATATGCATTCTTAATTGTCATTTTATTCAAACGGCGATAATTGATACACATTCGCCACGAACCTTCCTTCTTCTTGACTAATAGAACTGGCGCACCCCAAGGTGATTTACTATACCTAATGTGGCCCATACTCAAGTATTCCTTAAGTTGTTTAGCGATCTCATCCTCTTCTAATCGACTAAGTCGGTAAGGTGGAATGCTCACAGGAGCAGCCCCATGGATGAGTTCAATTTGATGGTCCACATTACGTTTAGGTGGTAAAGTAAGCGGTAATTCAGTAGGAAACACATCTTGAAAATCCTCTAAAATAGAGTCGAGTAATCGTTGCTCAAAATGTGGTAATTGTGTGGCGTCAATATTAAAATAATAAAATTGAACCGCAGGATCAATTACACACGAATAAATTAATGAACTAGAATACTCACTTAAAGATTTAGAAGACACAAGTGAATGAGAAGGAAGTTTGGAACATTGAATAAAATGTTTACAATTATTAAGTTCAAATGTGATTGATTGATTAACCCAATCAATGGACAAAGAAGGGTTTTTATTAAAAAACCAAGGATATCCTAAAATGACATCTGCGGATTGTAATTTCATAACATGAAAGTCAAGCTTCTCCAAATAAGTATCTATTTGAATTGGCAGTTGACAAACAATGCCACTGATGTATTGAACGTTTCCATTTGCCATGTGAACTTGATAGATATGATCACTTGCGTTTATGTGGAGCTCCATTTGCTGCACAAAGTGATCATTAAGAAAATTGTGAGAACTACCGGAATCAAACAAGAAATGTGCTTGTGTTCCATTGATATATCCGACTGCTCGGAGTAAATCATTAGGTCCAAGTAAATGTGAAGGAAAAGTGCATTCACATAAACTTAAGTGATTGGTATGAACTTCAACAATATCAAAAGACTCACCTGTGTGACTCGTAGATTTGTCTTGAGGAGGGGTGTTCATTGACTTCCTCTCAAGACGACGACAGGTATCCTTTGTGTGGCCCCGCTTCTTGCAATATGCACAGAAGAGGTTCGGTTTCTTTGAGTCGCGGTCAAGAGTGTCACTGGATTGCTTACGTTTCCCAATGAACTTGACATTCGGAGTTTTGGCGAACTCAGGTTTATTGTGGTCTTTCTTGGAAGTCCTATGGTATCGCAGCACAATGTTGATGGCTTCCTCGAAAGTTGTGGGGTCCTTGTCATGGACAATCCAATGATAATCCCCATTGGGAATACCATTCAAAAAACAAGCGACAAACCATTTCTCACCCGTAAGTCCCGATTTTTGGATCTGGGTCCGAGCGTGATGCACATAATCCTCGAGAGAGGTAAATGGCTTACTAGACAATGTGAGCAAGTGTTGCGCTTGTTCGGTTTGAGAAGGTGGCTGCAAGAATTGTTTCTTAAAAACATCAACGAAACCTTCCCAAGTTGTGGGTAAGTTTTTTGCGGTCCTTAGGCCACGCCACCAAGCAGCAGCTCGGCCACCTAACTCACGACCGACATAACCAATTTTTACTGCATCGGGCTTGGGATGAAGCTCAAAGTGAGACTCCCAACGACCAAGCCAAGTGCTAATGGCCTCCTTGGTTCTTTCTTTCTTATCTCCCTTGAAAGGCGTGACTACGAAGGAAGGTTCACCTTCTTTCTTGGACTCAATAGTTAATTCTTGGAATTTCTTTTCCAATGCCATATTGGCCTGTCTCATTTCGGCCAATTGATTCAAGGTAGTAGTGAGCAATTGCTCAATAGTGATCTCAACTTGTGTGCGAGATGCGGATTGGGGTTGAGAGGTCTCATTTGGAGAGATCGTTCCAACTGCGTTCAAAACTTGTTCCATGATGCACGCTGTGGGTATGCAATAAAATAAGGAGGTTCAGAAAATACACAAGCAAAATGAATGCTTGAAATTTTGATTGAAAGAACTTTATCCAAAAAAGTATCTCATGTCTTTACCCCTCTAGACATATGAGATGTGATTCGAGATCCGATAACTATGGTAACACTATGGTGTTTTAAAAACCATGGGGGAAAACATAGCTAAGATGTATTTCTCGGATCTCTATCTTGAGTAATAATGGCGGCTCCCCGAGGCTCAACCATGGTTCTTACATCAATGAAATTTCCTAGATAGCCTTATATTAATGCCAACCCATCATGTATTATATGGTCGAGAAAGTGTATTACGTGAAAAAACAAGTGCACTCACAAGTAATATTCTAGTCTTGCGAGCAATAAGCAAACGTGATGATAAAATGATAAAATAAGGCACTACTCATAAGAGTTAAGTAGTGACGAAAACAAGGGTAAAAAAAAAAAAGAACCCATGTGTTACCTACGAAAAAAACAATGTCACAAATAAATGGGAAGTGCAAGGTATGCACATATACATCCCAATATGATTGTTATAACTTGCACAATTGTGACATAAGCCACAAATTGATACAAGTGATGACGGTGTTGTGCGCAAAGATGTAATACTCAAATCCATGAGTAAAACATCAATAAGGGAACTCATATGGTTTTACTCGTTTTCTAAGGCTTGATGATAAGAGTTAAACCTAGATGACCCGTTGAAAAAAATCGTTCAACAAGCCACTCCATACGAAAAAATAGTCTACACGTAAAGGTTACATTAAAATAAACGATGTAAATACTTTATACATGAAAAGGAAGTGGAAAAAGGAGAGTTAATTGTGGGCGGGTAAATAATAATTACTAGAAAATCATATAAGTGAAACAATACTTATGAAATTAAGATTTAATTAGAATAATCAACAATTAGGTGTATGGAATCAAACATGCCCTAAGATACAAAACCCTAGGGTAGTTGACATGCACCTCCTCAAGACCACCACATATCCCTAGAATCGGCCAAGTAATGGCTAATTAAAGAGGAAAGTGGCATAGGTAAGTGACATATACCTCGTCAAGGCCACATCATCCCTTAGAATCGGCCAATTGATGGCTAATTAAAAAGGAAAGTGGCATATGTAAGCTACATATACCTTGTCAAGGCCACAACATCCCATAGAATCGGCCAATTGATGGCTTAATAGAGAGTAGAGTGGCATAGGTAGGCAACATACACCTCGTCAAGGCCACATCATCCCTTAGAATCGGCCAAGTGATGGCTCAATAGAGGGGAAGAGTGGTATACTCAACATCATATGCAAAACGGCCATGAGATAAGCGTGTGCGATTAGAGCAAACACGCTCGACCCAATGCACAAGAATAATTATTATCGTAAGAGTTCAAGAGAGGAGAGAGTGGGATATATATCGCAATATGCAAAAGGCCATGAGTTGAGCGTGTGCGATTAGTGCAAACACGCTCGGCCCGATGCATAATAATAAGTAAAATCGTAGCGTAGTAGGAGGTAGAAAGAAAGAGAATAAAACGTAATACCAATTTGATTCGACCATAAAGAACGCATAATAGAAAAAGAGAAGAGATCAAAAAAGAAGAATACCAGGTTTAGAGTGTTGTTTTGATCCTGAGAAGAGCATGACGAGCCTTGTTAGATCCCCCTCGCTCACACGCAAAAAACATCAAAACAACAAAAAAATTGTTAGTAAAAGCTCTGATACCACTGTTAAGAGTCTATTACTAATCAATAGACCAAATCAAGTAATAAGGAAGAAAATAGATTGGATAGAAGAACCCGTTCCACCCGACCACCCCCGAGCTATGATCTAGACATAGCCAACCTACCACCGACGTCCCATACCGCCGGATATTAGGATGACTAATACCTTGGAAGAGATAAACACGATCGTCGAGACGAAAGCCTAGCCCGCACCACCGGTGTCTACGACAGCAGCCTTCCGACGTGATGATCCTATGAGAGTAGCTAAGCCTCATATTTATACCTTTTCCTAGGCCCCTTGAATAGATGTGCCTTTCTAAAAGGCTCTCTATTCATTGGTTGTCTAAATCATGATAGTGCATGCACATATCATTCATTCTATCCAATCATTAGTCCCCTTTTTAATAATAGTGAACATACCCTTCACTAATGTAAATATTAGTGACCTACCCTCACCAACGTTATGTGTACATAACAACACCCTTTTCCTGTTTGAAGCCCTTCACCACAATGTGGGCTTTGAATCTGGGTGGATTCCCACCATCTCCCGGTTTCAGCTTATATACCTACTTGTTCCGAAGAGACCTCTTCCCTTTTGGCATCTCCGTGAGCTCATACGCATGGTTCTCAGGTAGGGAATCCATATTATCTTGCATGGCACTCTACGACTCTCTGTTGTGGGTATCCATCACTGTTTGGCTCTTCTATTCCTAAGAGGATATCTTCAACATTGGTTTTCAATAGCCGGCTTTCTAGGTCCTTCCTCTTCGATTGGTTCGTGATCGGAGTCGAAGTTAGCTACTTCTTTGGATCCGACCCCATGTCAAGATCCCTTCGATCCAGCTCCCGGTTAGCTTTCGACTGATCTGGCTTCATATCTGAATCCGGCCGACTCACATTGCTCTTTAGTCGATGTCGGCTTTCGGCTGGTTGGGAGGTTGTTTCCGTCTTCTCCTTCTCCCAGTCAGTAGTAGTCTTTTCCTCCATGAAGACTATGTCCTAGCTCCGGATGACCTTCTTGTCGACCAAGTCCCACAACCAATAGCGGAATTCGTCTTCATCATACCCCAAGAATATGCATGGAAGAATCTTGCAATCCAATTTCCCCTTTGGTCCTTTGCTACATGCACGTAGGTGAGACATCCAAACACCCTCAGATGCTGGTATGATGTCTTTGCCTATCCACACTCTTTGTGGGACATCACTATCTAAGGGAACTGAGGGTGATTTGTTTATCATATCATATAAACAAACGTCACCAATGCCTCAACCCAGAAGGTCTTCATCAACTTGGCATGTGCAAGCATACTCCGAACTCTCTCCATGATGTATTCCAGCCGGATACCCTATGACAAGATACCTTGAACTGCCCTCTATATTTGCCGCCATTATCCATCTGGACCACTTTCAGCATCCATCCGGTTTCTCTTTCCATTTTCGCATGGTCCGGTTCATCCTCTGGCCAGCCTGTTTAGCTCTGGCGTCTTTGGCACGGTGTATTCCAGCCGGATACCCTATGACAGGATACCTTGAACTGCCCTCTATATTTGCCGCCATTATCCATCCGGACCACTTTCAGCATCCATCCGGTTTCTCTTTCCATTCTCGCCTGGAACTCCTTGAAGATTGACAGCACCTTGGTCTTCAACACGAAAACCCATAACTTCCAGCTATGGTCATCAATGAAGGTCACAAAATATTGTGAACTAGCATGTGACTTTGTATCTACATAATATACATATGTATGCGCGAGTTCTAGCGTTGTCTTCTTCCTCATCGGGGTCCTGGGACGGAAGGAGGCCCTATTCTACTTGCCGACCAAGCAATCGGTGCATTTGTCAAGATGCACATCAAGAAAATTCTTCTAGAAGTGCCTCGGGTTCCCACAATAGAAGCATGTGGGCCTTCCTCTTGACTTCGACCTTGTTTTGGACTTGTCCCGGTTCTAGGGACTTCTCTACCGGCCTCTTCCTCAGTTTGAGTCACCTTTTTTGTCCAGGGCCTTTGGGTCAATAACAGATTCTCTATCCTTTCGGCGAGCTTCCTTATTTAATAATCTCGACTTCACCTTCTCCAAGGATAGATGCTTCAGGTATTGCCCAATGTGACAACGAGCGTCTTCAAGTTGTCCAGAAGGGATCCAGAGAGGTACCTCGTCAACAATGCTAATACCTCGTCAACAAGAGGTACTTCTAGAGAGGTGGTTTGATTTATCAGTCCTTGGAAGGCATTTAGGTGCTCTGCCATGCTTGAGCGATCTCGGTACCGCAGTCTCATGATATTCCGGAAGACTGACACTCTATTAACGATGTTTTTGTTCTCAAACATAACGCCGATCTTCTTCAACGGGACATCTTCCTTTGTCTCTTCATTGAAATTGTTATATAGACTCATTTCTATAAAACACCTAATGTAAGTTGTTGCCTTCAGATGCATAACCTCCTAGGTCGATGCATCGCTCTTGTTTAGCTTTGCATCTCCGTACTACACCGGCATCATGTCCCTCAACTTCGACTTCCAAACATAATAGTTTGAGCCGATTAGCTCGAACATTCCTCTGAGGTGTTCGTCCATTGATCTAATACCAGTTTGTTGCGGAATATGTAGTCGGCCACAACCGGTCAACACGTGCAAATGAGAGACGCAAAAATCAAGACAACAATGAACAAGAAAAGTACAGAGACACAAGAACTTTTAATGTGGAAAACCCTGAATGGGAAAAACTAGGGGAGTCTACAAACTCTAAACTATATCACTATAGTAAGAGGGAACACAAAGCCTTGAGCTCCTCTTCGTCTGATAACAATTACAACAGAGATTCCTAGTACTCACTAGTTACAACATCTACTACACTAGTTACAATGTTGTCATCTCACTCAAAATGATTTTCCCTAGGAGTATTTATACTAATACACACAATGGGCTATTTACACATATGGCTTGTCTTTGGCGTATCAAAACATATCTACAAATATGTTCTCATTCGGATACATCTCCAGATCTAACCGATCTGGGGCTCGTAGATCTTCATCCGGCTTTGGCACTCTTCCTATTCGGTTCCTGTTCTTCGATCTCCAATCCGATTTGTGCTCTTCCCATTTGGAGGGACCTGTTTCCTAACACAACCTAAGCTTCTCTCTTAGATAGTTTGTTTTGAAGTACCAGTTGTAGTTGTACTTTGGTCCATGTAGATGACTTGTTGTGTTGCCACTCTTGTGTTGTGGGTTGGGCTGTTGAGAAGAGTCAGCACGTCCGAAAAAGTGACTCTTCTTAGTTCAATCGGTCTTTCGGCCGCCTTGTGCATCTCTGACCCATTGAAGACAAAGTCCGAACTTCAAATGACTTGTCGAGTCTCTAGGTTCCACAGGCAACCGCATACGTCGTCAGGTCACAGAGGCAGGTCCTCGACTCATTGAAGTTGCCTCAGGTCCATAACCTAAGAAAATGCATTTTCTTGACATGGGCTTGAGCTTTCGGTGTTCATCTTTCTATATAAGCGCATACACATCATAGCGGAAAATCCACAACTTTCCATAATCAGGTCACTTGCCAGTCCAAAGCTCTTGCGGAATTTGAAGTCCAAGAGGCCTGCTTGGTGGCATATTTATAATATGTATTGTAGTGGACAATGCCTCAATTCAAAAACCATCTGAAAGTTCGGCATGATGCAACATGGAAACAATTCGCTCCTCAATTGTTTGGTTCATGCGTTTTGGAATCCCATTTTTCTCGGGGATGTATGGAGTTGTGTACTCTTGTTTGATGCCACGTTGCTGGTAGAATCTGATGAATTCGTCCGATTTGTATTCTCTACCATTATCCGACCGTAAGCATTTCAACTTTCGGTCGGTCTGGTTTTCGACCATAGCAAGCCATTCCAAAAAGATTGTGAACATGCGATCTTTAGTTCTGGTCGGATAGACCCACACCTTCCGAATCATGTCATCAATAAATGTGACGAAGTAGTACACACCACCGAGAGACTGATGTGGCATTGGGCCATAGATGTCTGAAAGGATTTAGTCGAGTAGGCTTGACTCTTTCGGCACGATCGTCAGGTGTGAGGTCATGGCTTGTTTGCCATACTGACATTGCTCACAAAATTGGCGGTCGGAGAAGGAGAGTTTAGGGATAATAGTCAACCCTAGATAGATGCATGATGCCGGCCTTGCTCAGGTGGCCGAGTCGTCCATGCCACAAGGACGATACAAGAATATTGACCAAGAATATGTCACCCTCTCTAAGAATGATGTATAACGGGTAAAATGAATGTACCTTCGCCCCTCGTAAGCAGGAGGTTGCCTCTATGGAGTGTCTGCTGACACGGATGCTGTCTTCATCAAGATGTCCCATTGAGATAAGCGGTAGTGTCAGTTCTGGGATGCGTTAGACGTTGAATTACCTAGCGGCAAGTTGAGCTCTATTGTGCTGATGCCGACAATGGCACATGTTATGAATTGCCGACTCATACCAAGTTGGCATTCTAAGCTGAATATTGCCAAAACTATGACCAATAGGGGTTACAAGAAAGGAGGCACTAACTCAAGAAGCCAACTCGTGGTTTCTTCGGTCTTATGAAAATCTTCTTATTCGACTGAATTTTCGATTATTAGGATGTTTAGGTCATCTGATAGGATTTCGACTGAAGGGCCGACAAAATTTACCCCCTTCAATCACGACACAGTGACATCAAATACATAGTTAGTAAAGATTAAACCTGCAACCTCACATCTACAAGATGCCATGCTCAACCATTTTGATATGAGCATGCATTTGTATATAATGGTTTAGTATTGTATAGTTTATCATATAGTACATTTCAGAATTAGAATATTCTAGTCATTAGTATACTCTAGAAATATTGTATGGCATATTCTAGAGATATTTCTCGAGTATATTATAGAGATTTTCAATCCTGGAACATGTATAAATACTTGTAACCTCCTTGGTCCCTTTCAGGGATTCAACACCAGTCATTGACACATCAATCTAGTATTCTCGTTTCATTCCATCTTGTCTCCTTCTTCATCTATGTCTTCATGCTCTTGTGTTATTCCTAGCTTATTAAGTTCCACGCTTGTAGCCCCACCATCCGTGCTCCATCCGAGTTTGCACTTGGTGTGTTCGTGACAGTTTGAATCCCTTCCAACTGGAAGCATCACCCCTCTTCGTTATCGGCTTTGCGTCTAGAGTTACCATCATCAACATCCTAGTCTTCGACATCATCTTTTTCAGCACCTCTTCGCCCAACCTTCATCGTAATCAAACTACTTGTTATCATTTATAAGTAACATTTTGCATCACAATTTTGGTGAGGATTGCTTTCGATTGCTCGCCTTCCCAATTTTGGTGGGGGTTACAACCGCTCACTTTCTTGGTGGGAATTGAATCATTGCTCGCTTGCACTCCATTTTCATTTTAGTTCAAGTCTCGTGCCACTTTCCTTTGGCGAGGACCGATTTCGATCACTCACTTTCTAGTTCCGGTGGGGGTCACAACTGCTCACTTTCCTTGTGGGGATTGTGTCGGTTTCTCACTAGCGCAACCGTTTGTGCTGTGTTTTGGGTCAACCTTGGCTATTTACCCTCTCATAATGGAAGAAGTTGAGCCAACCGCTTCACATGCACTCCTTCTCCCGTTCTTGTTCCAGTTCCCAGTGAGGGCCACATGGTCGATCACTCCCGTTCGTGTTCCAGTTCTTGGTGAGCACCCCATGGTCGCTCACACCCATTTGTGTTCCAATTTCCAGTGAGGACCGCATGGTCGCTCACTCTCGTTTGTGTTCTAGTTCCCGTTGAGGACCGCTTGGTTGCTTACGCTCGTTCGTGTTCCTGGTGAGGGCCGCATGGTCGTTCATGCCCATTCGTGTTCCAGTTCCCGATGAGGGCCGCATGGTTGCTCACGCCTGTTCATGTTCTAGTTCATGTTCCCGATGAGGACCGCACATGATTGCTCACGTCTGTCGGTGTTCTAGTCTTCGGTGAGGGACGCATGGTCGCTCATGCCCGTTCATGTTACCGATGGGGACGGCACATGGTCGCTCATGTCTGTCAGTGTTCTGGTCTTTGGTGAGGGCCACACATGGTCGCTCACACTTGTTGGGGTTCTAATCTCCGGCGAGGACCACATATGGTCGCTCACATCCGTCAGTATTCCAATCTCCGATGAGGACCGCACATGGTCGCTCACGCCCGTTGGTGTTCTAGTCTCCGGTGAGGAAAACATATGATTCCTCATGCCCATAGTGCTCCAATTCCCGTCTACCCCTACACCACACTTTCGAAATAGGGGTCGTAAAGCGGAGGATAATATCATGATATAGTGACGTCAAATACGTAGTTAGTGAGAATTGAACTTGTAACCTCACATCTACAAGATGTCTTGTTCAACCATTTTGATATGAACATGCATTTATATATAATAGTTTATTCTATAGTCTAGCATATATACATTTCAGAATCAGAATATTCTAGTCATTAGTATATTCTAGAAATATTGTATAGCATATTCTAGACGAGTATATTCTAGAGATATTTCTCGAGTCTATTCTAGAGATATTCAATCTCAGAACATGTATAAATACTTGTAACCTCCTTCATCCCTTTCAAGGGATTCAACACCAGTCATTGACGCATCAATCTAGTATAATTCTCATTTCATTCCATCTTGTCTCCTTCATCTCTATCTTCATGCTCTTGTGTCATTCCTAGCTTATTAAGTTCCACGCTCGTAGCCTCATCATCCGTGCTCCATCCAAGTCCGCAGTTGGTGTGTTCGTGACACGTTCGGCCGACCGCTCTTTTGCTTGTTTCACTAAGCTTTTTCATTTTTGGCCTTGAGGGCACGACATTTGGCGTTGATGTGTCCATGTTTCTTGCAGTAATTGCATATCCAGGTGTTCCTGGACTTACCTTCACCTCTGGCATTAGTCGGATGTCGGGAATAACTTTTTCCTTGATTGTTAGGTTGGTTGGCCGAACTTTCTACCATGAACGCATCGCTTGCCGACTCATGTACAAACGTTTTACTCTAAGCGTCTTCTGACAAGATGGAGCTCGTCATCTCGGAGTACTTGATGACACTAGTCAATGTGTTGCACACAGTAGTTATGAAAGTTTCACATGACGGGGGGAGATTGCTCATTAGCAGGAGAGCCTTTAGCTCATCATCAATTGTCGAAATTTGGGAGCTAATGCTTTCGTACTCATTAAGATGTGCCTGGACTGAATTGGATTCTTTCATCCAAAGATTGTAAAGGGGCCAAACTAGAAAAATCTTCGTGGCAGCCACCTTCTTTCTAGTATGTTGTCGAATACGATTGCACCATATAGTAGATTGATTCGGATAGGTGCATCCAAATGATGCATGAACAATCCGTTCCAATTTCATCCACTCATTTGGCTTATATTGATTAGGAACATTTTCATTCTGAAATTTGGGAGTATGTGTTGTGTGCATACATACATATACACATATATGCTCCACATTCACAAGCTTGTAAACTCATATATACACATATTCAAATATATACACACAACACGTACACATACACTTAATCATATACTTAAACCTATGTATACATACGTGTATGCACGTGTACACTTACATACTTTTACACATGATTAGTAATAATAGTCATTCATATGTATGCACACATATATAAATGAAATACATAACCTACACTTACCCCTTAGTACATGGAGAAACCACTCGTAAATACACACACTCTTGCACACGAATAAATACACACTTAAGTAAGCACATGATTTGATTGTATTAAACAACTATTCATATGAACAGTTGCACTAGCAAGAGGAAAATCATTTTCATCATCTCCTTTTTTCTTGGTTTATGTCCTTGCTGCTCCTTGGTTTAGGAACTTCATACATCAAGACGTAAAAGCACTTACCTCTCTAGTATATACAATCACAAGAGCTTTACAAGTGTCTTAAGTTAGTATAAAATCAACATGCCCCTAATCACGAATTAAGGAATATGATTATCTTAATTAAATAAATAATTATGACATAAGCAACATACAAGTTGTCTCAATTAAATAAATGAATATATCAATTAATTGGTGTGGAAAGGCTACATAGAGAAAAGTGGCTCTTAGTGGATGCAAATGGGAGAGAATGAGGATCAAAAGGTTGCCCCAATTTGGGTACCCAAAAGCACTTTTTATATGAGATTGCTTGCCAGATTATGCAAATTAGAAGCCCTAGAGGGTTCCTACACTAGAAGCCCATTGCCCATTAACAATTACTATTTAATAAAGCGTAGGTCCCCACGAATTACAATATGCCTTGTTTCTTACATACCTTTGGCAAACATGGGTTGATTGGTGTTTAAGGACCAAGGTGTTAAACTCTTTTTTATAAGTGACAACTAACCTCTTGTAGCATTATTCCATTGAGTCTCTTCAATGGTTATCACGTTATGCTAAATAAAAATGGAAGGTAAGTCACATGATTATGTATGGTAGCATATCTTTAGACATATTTGGCATTCTAAACTATTGCTTGTAGCAAAGGTCTTAATTTCGAGAGTATTGGATTGCAATATTCAAGTGAAAGATAGTAGTCATTATTCCATACAACGTTCAATTGTTCATGAAATTTGGGGTTACATTTAATAACCATGTCCACACAAGGTTTGGAAGCCAAATTGATCATATTGCTAAGGTTTAGTGGGCAAGCCTTGTAGGTCAAGTGAAAGGGGAGAAAATGTATATTAGCCTAATAGGTTAGATTTTAGGATATTTTGAGAATAGGTAGAACAAAATGCTTCCATAAAAATGAGGTTAATGGATATTAGAGAACATTGTCTACTATTAGGCAATTGTTGTAGGCATATGTCGATGCCATTGCAATACTTCATTCACCTTATCATGAATATTACTATCAGGTCTCCTTGTGTATACTTTTTTCCTTATGTTATATGTTTCTTATCTTCTAGCATTTTCCCATAAGTTTTCTCCCGAGAAAAAGAATAAATAAACATGTATGCTTATTTGTTATGCATTTATAAGCATTATACATGCCATAATTTCCCAAATATTATGCATTACTCCATAAATTCGATGACATGATGTAGTGTAAGTCAATTAAGTGTCTCAAAAAACTTTGTTGTTAAGATGAACTCTTAGCACTGGTCCTTAATCTAGGAGGATCAAGTTTAATTGTACTAGGCTTTGCACCACTACATTTTATTTCCATATTTAAAATTTGAGTTACGAAAATTTAGTAGTATAAGTTAATGTGTCTAGATGAAGTTTTATAGGATTTACGACATTAGCTTTCACTACTGCATTAATATGAACATATCCCCTTCATAGTATTGACATACAAAAACCACATATAATTTTTTGTGAATGAAGATCCATTTGCAAGAACATAAACCTTTTCGATGGTATTGTCAATTTGTAGCATGCAAATTTTCAACATGAGTACATATATAATCACAAATATTGTTTATAATACTTCTCACCAAGGCATGTAGTTTTTAGAGTGTGCTAATGTTATCTCATATTGACATTTGCCACTGAGATAATTATATGTGTAATCTTGAGTCTTAGTTCCTCTTTTTGTTGTGTGGCAAGGCAATCATTCTTAGTACAATCATGTAAAAAAAATCAAAATCTTTGTTGTCCAAGGTGATAAAGCTCATCATCATGCCATAGATCATCATGGTGATCATTACTCAATGTGTTGTGAAAACTTGAAGCCTTTTGACCATAATCTACATACACATCCCCTCTCTTTAAATTATTGTAACTCCCCAAATGGGATGATTTTGTAGGGTGATGATCTTGGGATCCACTCATTTGCAATATATGTGTTGGTATATGATACACAAGGGGAAGTTGGTCATCACAACAACTATTCGAACTACCATCCACGGTGGTGTTTGAAATTCTAGTATTGGTTGATGACCCTAATGTTGTATTCTCAGAACTGTTGAATGCATGGGATGATTCAGGAGATGAATTATCGCAAGCCCCCTCTTCAATTATTGATTCAGGACCAGGTGAGCACTCTGATATTAATGGATTGAATGGAACCATAGATAATTTGCCATTACTCTTCCCTGGTTCAATATTGTCCATAGTTTTGGTGATTCTCTCTTGCTCCTCTATAATACTTTGTAAATATCTCCCTTGAGCTTCTATTCTTAGTTGTAGTTGCCTTTGTACCTATGCAAGAGAAGGTTGTTCCCAAGATAAATCCATATGTTCATTCATATATTATGCGAAATGCATAAAAAGGTGAATAATAAAGAAGATTTGACATAAAAACATAATACATGTACATGTCTAACTCAAAGTGATGATTACCAATGTGAATGAAAACTTAATCACAAAAACGCACAATGATGTGGAAAGGTTTTGCTTAGTCATCATGTTTAATGCAATTGTATGATATAAAGAATGTCAATCAAAATATATGAAGTGTACGATTAAGATTGTGAATGAAAATGCATATATTAATCCTAAAAATGCAAATCAATGTGGAAACACGTTCAGTCGTGATAGTCAGTCGTGATTTGTACAATATGAAGCATGTTGACCATATAATATGAAGGTGACAACATATCATTATTCAGATATAGTGAATTTATCATCATGTAGGTGATGTTAATATTTAAACATACCTCAAGCTGGTCTTGCAATCGTCTTTGAACTTCCATATGCACTTGGAGAGTTTCTGTTAAATGCATACCCCTACAATTCGTGGACAACATAAATATGAATTATGCTCCAAATCACAAGTGGTACATGAATATGTATAATCACATATACGATGCACATTTATGAACTTACGATGGTCCGGATTGATCCGCCACTTCCATATTAACCATTTCCAAGCTCTTTCTCTTGTCAAACTTTCCTGTTGATTTTTCAAAAGAGGAAATGTTTGGTAGTAGTAAAGAAGAAACTTATTGTGTGTTGACACCGATACACAATTACCAACTGATTAAAAGTTTATTTCAAGGCCATATTGGCATCAACATACATACCAACTTGATTTGCATCATGCATGTACTTTGCGAGTCGAAATTTCTGCCAAATGAATGTATAACCAATGTAAGCTAGTATTGCATGGGAATTGGTGATGTAGCTTACTACACACATAGGCATGGTCATAATTTATTAGTAAATTACCTGCAAATGGCTCTTGACATGGTAGATTGTTAAACCTGGTACTCCCATCACTTTAAGTATGCCTTTTGGTGTAGCTCCTATATAATCACAATACATAATAAACCATGGATAAGTGCTTTCCTTTTATATTCTATCCCAAACCCTTTGTTAACTATCTTAATCCATTCATTTGCATTGATTAATAATTCCATTCAACGTATTATTAACTTGTCCAATAATATGTTACACTTAGTTGTTCTCAGCCAAGATGTAGGGTTTTCAAGAAACCAGTTGTTGATGCTTCATAAGGTAAGGATATGCTAATGTTTTAAAAGGTATGGCATTTCTTTGAAAGATGTCGATGTTTTGAAGATTATTGATTAGAAAAATGTGGATCATGTTTTGCAAAGGGGATCCAATAGGCCATGTAGATTCAACCATATAAGAAATATTGTCCCCTAAGTGGCTAGTGATGCAGACTTCCTAAGTCTCAATATCTACTTTACACACGCACATGGAGATAGAGTGTAATGTTTGTCACCACATAGGTTACCCTATCTCACTCTTGCAAAGTTGACTTGGATATCACATACAATTCTAGATAATTTTGTGTATTGGCACTATGAAGTGTGTTTGGTACAATAATAGTCAATGTGGTTTGGGCAATAATGATTTTTGTCAGTGCTACCATGGACAACCAAAATAACTTAATCGATCCGGCTTTTCTACTAAAGAATATAATGAGGAACAAACAACTGAGACTAGGGATGACTTGGGTTTCATTGAGTTATTCGTGTATCCAACTAAATTTGGAAAAAACATATAATTGCCAAAGTTCAACCCCTAAAAAGGCGTGCATGTGTTTGTCAACGTGTGTAAGATCTCAAGCTTGGATGAATATATCATTCGATTTTATAAAAAATAATGGTAGATGCCATAGGAAACAACGATAAAATTTCATGATGGCACACTATCAAAAGTGCTAAGCTATTGAAATGCTCAAAATAATTATGTCAACACATGGTCTTGCCCTAACAACAAGGATTAGATTGGTCAAGTGGCCATTGCTAACGCGATGATTGCATATTAATTATTTGTGTGCTTAGGGATTTTGCATTTGGATAATTGTACAAAATGCAATTTTAGAGTAATGTAGGTAGGTCATGGTCTTTATAATAATCCAAACAAGGTTTCATATAGCTCTCGGATATAATCATATCTCACAATAAGTTTTCAACATCCCCTATTCTAGTGGCCATGATTCCAAACTTGGTTGTATAGGCAAAGTGGAAAGGCTGATTATTTCATAGACAAAAATGAATATTCCTTGTGCATAATCTGACACATTACCATATAATGTATATGATGGTGGCATCAAGTGTTGGATGTAATGGCAAGCTCAATGTGTTCCATTTTGTGCAAAAGTGTTTCTTTGGTAGGCAATGGTGGTAGAGCTACCTCTCATGGTGGCTTTAAAATGCCAAGACATTTGAAATGGGATAAATTTTTTCTATACAATGACTTGAGAAGGATGTGAGCCATTGATTCCTTACTTGCCTTAGAGTCAATAAACCGTGATTGTTATGTCATGAATGTGGGCTTTGTTTATTGGAAAACCATTGTCACCTTTTCAATGGGTTTGTTACCCTTCCCATCATATAAGCATGTGTTTGACTATGTTAAATATTGGGGCCTATGTTACAATTGAAGTATGAGAAATGGGTTTTTGTTTGATGATATCCATAGAGTACCACAACATGTACATTGTTGTAAAAGAAAATTGATTTCACTCTTTTCACAACCAAGCTCTAAGGGCATCTTTGTCCTCGGAGGAGTTACCTTTATGTCACTTAGTCTAAACAACACGTTAGAGACTTTACCTTGTCTATTACATCTATTGCGTCGTAGGCTAGGATTGCATTAATCTTCACTTTTGTAGGTTGGACGTAGCAATATTTGTTTTATATTGGATCCATGTTGTGTGATTCAATAGTATCCACAAAATTCCCATACATAACCCTACCCTACCGAATAGTTAGTAAGCAAATGCCCTTGCCCTTTCAAATGCAATATTATGAACAACATTGGGATTATGTTTGCTAGTAAACTGCCACAATTATTCCAATCAAGGTGAATAGATCGTAGAGCAGGCATAATCTAACTTAAACCTTCTGAACTATCGGAAAACTCGTCATCACTCACAAGTGTCAAACGCGCGCTCAAGACTACATCGAACAGATAAATTCGTGATCTCTTAAATGGTTTGGTTTATGTCCGAGGGCCTCTTAAATAATCTTATTGGTTGGTATAAGTCTCAAATCCGACACCATAGAGTCGAACCGACGAGTTGTCCAGAGACAGGACACACATACATATTACACACACATTAGTAATCATACTCAGGAATTAAAATCTATTCCTTACTATGGCTTGTTCATCATCAGAACCATATATACATAGACCACAATAATACCCAAAATAAAAACCCTAAAACCCAGAAGGAGGAAAATGGTTAAAAAAATAGGGATCGACAAGCTAGAGAGAGGAAATAGCTTACTGTCTGGTCCTCCAAGCTCAGCCACAGCATCTTGGAAGCGCTGATGCAGCTCTGGTGTCCATCTTAGCCTCTGCTTTGATGATGATGATGTTGATGAAGCCATATTCAGACTATACTATAAATCCTATAAACAGTATATTATCTTCTCAATTCCAATCCAATTCATTCTTTCCCTTGTCTCTATCTCTCTCTCTAAATTATGCATAAAACAATTCATAGAATTATTGCTTATGATTTCATTTTCATACAAAAACACACACAATTCATAGACTTTTTGCCCCCCTCCTCCCCATTTTAATTATTGGGTGTTCTAGTAAAAATCTAAACAATGTTTGGGTTTTTTGGTAAAAACCGCTGAACAATTAGATGATTGTAACTATTGGGTTTTTTCTGTACAATAATGTAAATGTTTTCAGTACTATTTAAGAAAGAAATCTGAACATATGTATAGTTTTAATTGTTGGGTTTTCTGTACAATAATCTAAAAAACCATTTGGAAATATCTAAAACACAAAATCAGAACAATTGTGGCGATTTAAATGATTGGATTTTATGTGGATTAATCTATAAAATAATTAAATTGATAGTATTAAAACCAAAATCAGAACGATTGTGGGTGATTTTGATCCTTGGGTTTATGTTATTGTACAATAATCAGAGTGAGGATGCTAAATTTTAGGTCTCTTTAAATCTTGATACATAAGTGACTAGAGAGAATTATTAATCCATGATTAAAAGGAACAAAACCACCAACCCAAGAATTAAGTAGAGATGTTGTTGAATAACATGATAGCTGTAGTAGGATGGTTAGCAAAATGTCAAAGAAGTTCAGGGACTCTTTTTGGGCTAAAATATGTAATTAATTGGCTTAAGTATGTAATTAATTGGCTTAAAAGTAAGCAGATTATCGGCTTGAGTAGAAGGCTTTTGATTGATTATTAGATGCCCAAAAACATTCATCCTTGCTGAGGAAGCAAAAGTTCCCTCTCAATCCCAACAAAAAATTTATCTCTTCCTTTGGAAATACTCTACCAAAACCAAAAAAGGCTACAACCAGACAGAAAGAAATTTACATATATTATATTTTAGATTACGGTCATATTATAGATATCTCATAGATATAGATCTAAAGGCACAAACCTCTAATTTGTTTGTTTTATTGTTTTGAGCCAAAAATAGAATGATTCCCCAAATTTGGGTGATCAAGCTGGCTTATTTGATGAAGAGCTCCGCCATAGGAAGATCATTTGAAGAGCTCCATGTAGAAGTCATTTTTTTGAAGACTAATCTCCTAAACTCTTATGACACAATCTTGCAATTGTTGGATGTGCTAATTATTGCTTAATTAAAAATATGGTAACATAGAGGAATGTTTCCAAATGAGACAATGATTAGAGAGAAGGTGGATTGATGTGATTTGAGAAAACTAATAATGCAAATACCAAGCGGAGCGAAGGAGGTATATTGCAATGAATGGGGGTCGGATCGCTTAACGACAAAGGGAAAACCTTTCGAAGCAAGGGAGCAAATGTATTTCTCATTACACACATAAACATGTAATGACAACAAGGGGAACCGGTGAGGTGCAATGGATGTCAATAGAGATTGATTTAAAAAAGTCAACCTTGTGAGTACACAAATGTATATGTATGTATGCATCATGTATGTCCATATAGGGAAGGGGACAAAAAAGGGCTTGTGGAAACCCTCAGACACATAGTGGATTGTGGGGGCCATGTATTCTGACTTCTTTGTCCTATCTGCCTCGAGGAATCTCTAACACCTTGGATTATGTAAGCCATTTCTCGGACTCCCACTCCTTCATACATTATTGAAAACACACCTACCTTTGTTTTTGACGATTTACTCCCGAGCACTTGCACGAATGCTTGTGTACATGTGTCATTGATCCAACCATTTATTTTGTATCACTTGACATTGAAATCCTCCCCACTCCACATTCCTCATTTTGATAAATTCAGTGACTTTGTCCATTAGATCAGACATTTGCATGAAACCTCAAAAGTTGTCCATATGAATTATGAGCTTTAATAGGAAAAAAATAAAGAAGAGACAAACATTGTTTTACCCATTGATTACATATAGCATTTCTCAACATATTTAGGATAGAATTGAGCAAGTTGCAAGTAATGGCCTATGTAGGAATGTCATATCAGACACTATATTGCGGGAATTTTATGTCATTTTCAAGTCTTTATATATCTTCGCCTCCCTCGTGCACATGAATACAATTTTGATTTAAAGTTTCTATCTATCTTTCTCTCTTTATGAGTATGAATAACCATTTCCACCTATGCATAATGTTTTTTGAATGACGCAAAAACATCATGTGCAATAGAGAGAGAGAGAAGATTAAGAAAAGAAAGAGAAGATTAAGAAAAGCAGAGAGAGAGAGAGAAGATATATTATTAAAATCCACAACAGATGGATACGAACTACTATGCAAAAACGTCATGTGCAATAAAGAGAGAGAAGATAGATAAATTAGTAAGCTCTCTACAAGAAGAACGAAAGGATTAGGCTAAGCTTATGGTGAGGATAGAACTTCAATTCTCTCAAAATTGTGACTTTGATCCTACAATGAAAACTACCAACAAATAAAGAGAGAGATTTAGGGATTATGCCAAATGCTCTACCACCACATAGTATGTAAACCAACTCTTTTATTTTATTTTTTGTTGATTGAACATTGTATGATAATCCCTTAGAGTTTGCTTAATATAATTGTCTTTGGCAACATTGTGTATTCTCCCTCTCTTGGTAAACCACACAATTATATTAATTGTATGTAAAAACCCACCATTACAATATGTTGCCCTCCCTACATAGGTAGAGGGACATTCCTCGATGCCATAAAAAAAGTTGAATACCTACATGATGAAACAATCTGCATGTGCTCTACCATCCATTGTTGGCATATAAGTATTCCTTTTAACTTTCTAATATATAGATTTACCCCATGTCCACCATCAAACACGAAAGCATTGCACATATTCCAATCATGCTGCCAACTCCAATATGTTAAACATTTGAACATGATTTCCATCTCATCCTTTGGTGCATTTTGCACATAATGGCTAAAGATTCGTTGTCTAGCCATAGGATAACAAGAAGACAAAACTTTCCATATTCTCCATAAATATTTCCAAATAGCATGTAAGTATATTGTCTTCCAATCGAACAAGACCAAAGAAACGTTGCTTTTGATGTCACATCTCTCCTCTTGAGGATAGAGAGCCTAAATAAAGGCCCCAAGTTATCTTAGCTTGGATCAAAATGTCCATTACAAATACCAACTATGCCACAATAGTTTCAACCACACTACATCAAACTTGCGTATATTGGACACTCTTTTTGTGCTTTAGAAGAGAGCCATGAAAGTGATTTATATTGAATGATGATACAAAATATTAGTACTTATTATTGACAGTCTTGTACCAACCTTCAAACACCCATTCACCCAATTTTGATGCTTTGTCTACATAGACAAACATTCTTGTAACAATGCATACTTCGCTAGTTTTGACAAGTAAAACCAAATTCTCGTATCGGAATACGTAACCATCTTTTAGCATTATCAAACTCTAACAGGCTTTGATATTCCGTTACCAACCACAACCCAAGAACCCTAAACCAAAAGAAATGATTGAAGTGTCTTTCCTTGCTTATAAGGTCTTACCAACTGGTTGATGCATATAACATGTCAAAGTTTAAGAGGAATGTGTGCATTGAGCAACTGCCAACATGAAGCCTTGTTTCTCGTTTTTCTTTATGCCAATCCTTTTTTTGCAATAAAATGTTGCATCTTGCTCTTGGTAACAAATATCTCATAGTAATTGAAAACAATGAAGTACCTTGTCGCTTGGGAGTAGCCAAATGCATATCCAAGTTCATTATCATTGAAGTACCTTGTCGCTTGGGAGTAGCCAAATGATTCCATGAAATCCATGTAATTCCCATATTCTCCGTTTATTGTCACAACATTAACTAAAAAGGTTGCAACATCTCTTAAACCTCTTTCTTAGTCCAACAAAATGATCATGATAAACAAATTTATAGAACCGTATGTTCCAAAATACATTGCACCACTTTAAGTTGCACATGAAACAAGCATGATTAAGATTTCCTATAGATAAACTTGTCCTTCAACTTACTGCCAATTCATTCAATTAATTGAGAGTTTTCCATGTGAATTCCCAATGGATACCCTCATGTTGAAAACTTGCACCCCTATTAAATACTCATTCCTACCATCCCAATTATTTGAGGGCCAACTAAATGTCTATAGCTAATTGGGAGCCGACTGAGTGTCGAATTGGCTAGATTTCGATTTGGATTGAGCGCCAGATTGGTTGAGTGCCAATCCGGTTGGGTGCCGATTTGGCATTCAGGTAATAGTTATATTTATTCATAACTATATACATATGCATATGGATGTTTTTTTTATGTGTGCGTGTGTGTGAATGCAGATACAAATATAGCGTTGCACAATAAGGCTTATATAAGTGTGGAGACACATACAGAATGGTGAGATACAACAGTGAGAACAGAGATAACTCTGAATACAGAATACACAGAGAGAAAAACAGATTTGAGAAGAAGAGGTGTGCAAGAGAGTGTTGCGAAGCTTCTATGAAGACGAAGGGACAATGTGAGAGACAAAGAAGAAGTGGCGATCAAGAGCAAGAGCATGCTGCAGATGTGAAGATGAAGATCGTGTGAGGTGTTACTCGTACTGCCAAAGAGTCATCAACAACTCTTTTGTCAGTTTGTACTAGGTTTACTCGTTCTCTATTTTCATCATGTTTCTTTGTTGTACATTGCACCCAGTAGGGTGAGGATTGTAACCAAGGTTGTAGATTTGAGATATATGTATATTCCTCTAGTGTAATCTCTAGAGGTTGTCAACACCTGTACTCAGAAAATAGTGAATTTGTTTCGGAACCTAAGGTTCCCAAGGTTTTTCCCGTTTTGGGTTTTCCACGTTACTATCTGGTGTACTCTATTTTTGTTGTTTCCGTTGCGTCTAATCTATATACTGTGCTGGAAATTGAAGCTAATCTCGATTCAGCCTATTATTCCTAACAAGTGGTATTAGAGCCGAGGTTCATATTAGGTGGGATGATTAAGTTGACTGGATCCAACTACTCCCTATGGAAGTCCCAAATGAGGGACATGTTGTTATGCAAGGACTTGTGGGTGCATGTACAACTTGGTCCGGACAAACCAGAGAGAATAGATGTATCGACTTGGGAAGTCATGCATTTAAAAACCATTGCATACATACGAGGCTTCATAGACATGAGTCTATATAACAACTTTGGTGATGAAACCAAAGCTGCAGATGAATTGCGGATGAAAATAGGGAGTATGTTTGAAACCAAGAACGTCTTGAATTCACAACTCAAGAAATGTAGACAATATTAATAAACCGTTTTGATAAATTCACAACTCCAAAAATGTAGGCAATATTCCTAAACTATCAAAACTATCAAACTTAGACGTGAACATTAATATATCAATTTGAACATATCACATAGTTATCAGGGTATCCACACTGCTCTCCTCTTCTTCCTTTTGAGAACTCCCCTACAACATTTGTGCAGTAGTATCTACTCCACATAGGATAGCAATGATAGGGTCCTCAAATAGCTCGTCGACAAAATCAATAAGCTCCCTAGGTTCACCAGCTAATGGAGGAATAAGTTCATGGGATGCAGATGGAAAATGTTAAGGCTTTAATCCTCATATAATTTAATGACACTCGCTCATCATCGTTTTTAAGTGTGTGAACGTTAATAGGCGGAAGCTTTGACAAAACCGGTTACACCGGATAGCAACAGAAATTAAACACAAGTTTAATGGAAGCTTAGAATACAGAGTTCTAGGGAGAGATAGAGAGAGTAGAATAGCATAAACGCAATTATCCGACCTTCTTCCTCAATGAAGCACCTAAGGTGCGTAAACCGCACCTGCATCCCTTGGTCAACGAGTTGTCCGACCGACACCAGACTCTTTGTGATTGTCGGGGCGTGCAACACGTTCATAAGCATCCCCTTTTGTTCGACATGACTCAAGGGAACTTCTCTGACATGCATGATCGGGTGAGGAGTGTTGTCTCCGGTCTTGAAAACTCTCGGTTGCTCTAGCTTCTCTAGAAACGAGAACCGCTCTTCATGACTAGTCACGTAGTTAGACAATCCGGAGTCAACGTACCAAACTTCCTCAGATCTGGAAGTGGTCTCCTTCATCGAGTTCGCCTTGTGTTTCATCACAAAGGTTGGCCCTTTTTTGGTCTTAGCGGTTCCGCATACTTTTGATCCCTCAGCGTAGTGTGAGCTTTCCCGGTTCCTTTGTCCGGCCTTGCCGTATCTGGATTTATCCGAATCATGGTTGTTTACGTACCCGTATTTAACGTTTAAATACGTATAGTACCTCATAATTTGTATAGTACGTACTATACCTCAATGTTGTTCTATCAAATATCATGTACATTTGTCCAATACGGTATTTAACGTACATTTGAAAAAGCAGGTATAATACGTATTTATAAAAAAACTATAAGTAAAACCCCAACAAAAAGCAAAAGAAAAAAAAGATTTTAGTGAAAAAGAAGCAAAAAGAAGGAAGAATAGTACAGATGACGATGACGACGAAGAAGAAGAAGAAGAAGAGGGAAAAGAAGACAGAAACCTATCCTGACTTTGACTACCATATGAAGATAGAAGAAGAAGATGAAGATGAGAGAAAAGAAAAGAGAAACCTATCCTGAATGTGATAATCGTAGACGATTACTCAATCTATGAATCCATAATCGTAAATAATTACAATTTGAAATAGAACATCATGATACACACTTACATTAATTTATAGAATAAGTGAATGTCGACATCCATATTATAAGTATTTTAGGATGTGAAATGTTCAAATGTCTTATATGCATTTTAGGATGTAGAACTATAATGAATATTGCTTTAGCTAAACATAAACTATAATGATTTCTGAAGGCATAGCAAACAAAGTTATAATAATTTACTTGAGCTGGAGAACAAATTTAGTATCCAATCTCCTTCATTGCAGAAAATTTTAAATGACAAATATCAATATTAAGTAGAATGTATTGATGGGAAAATCAAAACTCTCCACGTAAGATAAATATTTCTTGCTAAGGAAGGTTTTCTATCCCATGGCAATGAGATCTCAAGGCCTGTGCTATAGAGTATCCTTGATCCATGCTATGGAATACGACAATTCTCTATAAGGATATTTGATGAGAGACAAGCTCAACATTTGTGCGTAATACGATGCGTAACCAGTGCGTAGACTGGGTGCATAAAACCGGTACGCAGACCAGTGCGTAGAAAGGCCGTATCGGTGCGTAGACCGAAAGGCCGTTAGAAAGATATTCCTCGTAAGGAATAGTTTTGGGAGTAAGTGTCGAGGCTCAGTTATGAGTAGTCAAGTACTGTCAGTACTTGTGTCAGCCCACTGTCAGGGCTTGTATAAAAGTGCTCACTGAGCACATCCTATGTACAGATTGAGTATTATTTTCAAATTTAAGTTCTTGTGTTACTGTCTCTCTGTCTCTCCTGTGCGTACTGTGAAAACCTAAGCTTTCCATTAAACCTGCGTTTTTTGTTGTTCGGTTTTCCTATATTGCTTCCGCATGCCATTCTTTTCATGGTATCAGAGCGCGAGGGTTGAGAACCTCTGCAGCTGACTTTGCTTGAAGGAAAAACCAACGAAGAAGAACAAGAAAACCGATGGACAGAGGAATGGCTAGCTCGCTTTCAACGGAGAAGCTCGACAGAACCAACTACGCATCTTGGTCCTACAAGATGCACCAGTACCTGCTCGGACACGGTTACTGGAGCTATGTCGATGGAGGAAATGACACAACACCCGATTCGACACACAAAGACTTCCCGGCGTGGGAACAATCGGCGAGCAGAGTGCTATACTGCTTTGCGTCTTGTGTGGGTGAACAACTGCTAAGCAACGTTCAGGATGTAAAAACGCCGAAGGGTGCATGGGAAAATCTAAAGAAGATTTTCGCCGCGAGCACTACAGCTAGGAAGCTTCAGCTTCGACAGGAGTTGAGCAACCTACGACCACGCGATTTGTCGGTGGCTAACTATAGCTTGAGGATTAAGGACATATGCGACTCCCTAGCTTCCATCGATGTGAACATCGAGGAAAGCGAGATGGTCCAGGTTTGTCTCGGAGGTTTGGCGTCGAAGTTCGGGGCGTTCCGAACTGCAGTGTGTACCCGGGAGAATACACCGTCCTTTTTCAACTTACAGTCGATGCTCCTGGTAGAGGAGAACCACGCGGGTGCGTCGACGAGCACGCACACCGAAATCAAGATGTTGTACACGGAGGGAGAAAGGTCCCGTGGTCGTGGCGGACGAGGCGAGTCGGTACGCAATGGAAGTGGCCGACAGGATCAAGGAAGAACGCATTGAAGTGATGCCGACAGCAATTCCGAACCCTTCGAAAACAGGGGGAGTCGAGGCGACGAGAACCAGAAAGGGAAATCCGCCGCGGAATGCTGGTACTGTGGGAAGAAAGGCCACAGGGAGAGCGAGTGCTGGAAGAAGCGCGCCGAGTCGGAGAGGTCTGGTTCTGATCTGGTTCCGGACATACCGACAAAGGAAATCGGCAGCGATCGCACTACACCGAAGGATCCGGAAAAGCCGGAAAAGGGTCAGTCTTCGTGACGAGACATGAAGCAAACTCAATGAAATAGTCCGCCCCGAAATCAAAGGAGGTGTGGTATGTCGACTCCGGGGCGTCAAACCACATGACGTGCCACAAGGAGTGGTTCTCATACCTTGAGAAACCGACATAACCAGGAGTAGTCGCAGCTGGAGACGACACGCCGCATCCGATCGCGAATGTCGGTGAAGTTCCCTTGAGCCATGTAGGGCAGAAAGGGAAACTTATGAACGTGTTACATGTCCCGACCATCACGAAGAATCTGGCGTCGGTCGGGCAGATCGTAGACCAGGGGATGCAGGTTCAATTTACGCATCTTGGGTGCTTCATTGAGGAAGAAGGCCATATTATTGCGCAAGGGCGCAGAGATGGGAGGATGTTTATCCTCGACTCTACTAACGGTGGCACCGCAATGTTTACGAAGGGACAAAAAGTCGAGTCGGACATTGACTTATGGCACAAACGGATAGGCCACGTCAACTATGAGCGGCTTCAAGACCTGCAATCGAAACAAGTGGTGTTTGGATTGCCGAAATTTAGTGGCCGGAAGGCACAAATTTGTGAAGCCTGCCAGCTTGGGAAGCAACACCGACTTCCTTTCCCAAACGAGCGTAATCGGAGCCGGAAAAAGCTAGACTTGATACACTCTGATGTGTGGGGGCCGGCACAAAACGTTAGTCTTGGCGGGAGCCGATATTTCGTCTCCTTCATCGACGACTACACGCGGCACACGTGGATCTACCTCATTGAGAGGAAAAGCGAAGTCTTCGACTGTTTCCGGGACCTCAAAGGGTTCGTGGAAACGGAAACAAGAAGAAAGATCAAGTGCCTAAAGTCAGATGGCGGAAAAGAATACTTTTCCGGTCAATTCAACGGTTATCTACAACAGATGGGAATTCGGCGCGAATTCAGTTGTAGATACACGCTGGAGCAAAACGGCGTGGCCGAGAGGAAAAATTGGTCGGTTGTGGAAGCTGCACGTGCAATGCTGGAGGAGAAGAGCTTGCCTAAGTTCTATTGGGCCGAGGCGATAAGAACCGCGGTATACATCCAGAACCGGATCGGAGAAAAAGTGTCGGCGCACGAGCTATACTTTGGAACAAAGCCGAACTTGCGACACTTACGAGTTTTCGGTAGCATTGCGTATGTACATGTGCCGAAGGAGAAAAGGAGGAAGTTGGACGCAAAAACCGAGAAGTGTATCTTGGTCGGCTATTCGGACGAGCAGAAGGGCTATAAGTGCTATAACCCGCGTACCAAACAACCGCGCGTGAGCCGCGACGTTGTGTTTGATGAGTCCGCGCCTTGATACTTGCTTCCGACTTCGGATCTCACCTCCAATACGAGTTCTGACGATCAGGACAATGAGGCCGAGGTGCCTCAGGCTGAGCCTGAAATCGGGACCCCCGAAGAGAGTCTGATTTCATTTTGGTTAAGTGGACTGAATGGACGACTGAGTCGGTACGACCAGTCCGATGAAGAGCTGGCGAGTAGTGGAGACTTGGCCGTGCATTCCCCACGTAGGAAGCCGAGGAGAAGGCTTATGCGCGAAGAGAAAGGGAAGAAGAAGGTGTCGGATTCCGACACGGATAGGAATGAGTCAGACCGACGCGAGTCCGACTCCGAGGGAAGCGGCGATGGGCCTTCAGGAACGAAGTCTGCGTCGGCCGAGAAGACCTCGACATCGGCTAATGACCGATTACGCCGATCTACCCGCCAAAAGAACCCAGTTGTGCGGTTCGGATACAACGAGTACATGGCGCATCACTATGCGTACATAACTCGTGTAGCGGAAGTGCGTGAGCCGGAGAGCTACGCAGAAGCGGCGAAGGATGCAAATTGGCGCGCCGCGATGGAGGAAGAGATGCACACATTGGCGAAAAACAAGACTTGGGACCTGGTTGACGCACTGAAGGGTGTGAAGCCAATCGGATGTAGGTGGGTGTACAAGTCAAGTACAACACCGACGGTTCGGTCAACCGATACAAGGCCCGATTAGTGGCAAAAGGCTACGTGCAGAAACACGGCATCAACTATGATCAGACGTTCGCGCCGGTCGCAAAGATGACGACCGTTCGTGTTTCGCTCACGGTAGCCACGGCCAAGGGGTGGCACCTACATCAGATGGATGTAAAGAATGCATTCCTGCAAGGTGATCTTGAGAACCAAGTGTACATGGTACAGCCCCCGGATTTCACTCCGGAACGAACATGTTGGCAATATGCTGATTGAAGAAGTCCCTTTACGGATTGAAGCAAGCCCCGCGTGCCTGGAATGCGAAAATCACGCATTGGCTGCATCGGATGGGCTTTGTGACGTCCAAATCGGACTCCTTGTTGTTCATTCGGAAAGGTCAACTCGGGCTGGTCAGTATTTTACTCTATGTTGATGACTTGGTCATCACCGACGCCGACCTAGGTGAAATCAACCGCGTGAAGCTCCAGCTTGCGGCATCATTCGACATGAAGGATCTTGGGGACCTTCATTACTTCCTCGGGATCGAAGTGATCCGCAACCCCGAAGGCATACTAATAAGCCAACGTCATTATGCGCTGAATATGCTCTTCAAATTAGGGATGACAGATTGTAAGTCCGTCTCGACTCCTCTGGATAGAATTGTCAAGCTTCGCCCCAATTCCGGCAAGGTTTGTGATCTGACAAGGTTCCGACAAGTTGTCGGAAGCCTTATCTCCTTGACAATCACCCGACCCGATCTCAGTTATCCAGTCGGGGTGATTAGTCAGTTCATGGCGCGACCTATCGAGGAGCACCTTTAGTGTGTGCAACGCGTACTATGGTACGTAAGTGGCACTAAGGACTGCGGACTGCTATATCGGACCGATACAGCCCCACAGTTGGTCGGCTACACCGATGCCGACTGGGTTGGCAATGTCGCCGATCGCCGATCCACGTCCGGATATGCGTTCTCTCTTGGGAGTGCCGCGATAGCGTGGAGTAGCAAGAAGCAGCCGACAGTTGCACTGTTGAGCACCGAAGTCGAGTATAGAGGAGCGGCTGTTGCAACATGCGAAGCCATATGGTTGAAGCGGCTACTTAAGGATCTGCAGGTGGAGGTGTCCGATCCAACGACGATCTACTGCGACAACCTCAGCAGCATCCAACTCACGAAGAACCCCGTCTTCCACACACGGACCAAGCACATTGAGGTGCACTACCATTTTGTCCGTGATCGTGTCCTTTCTAGTGAAGTCGAACTTCAATATGTTCCGACAAATCGGCAGACCGCCGACATCTTCACCAAGTCTATTGGTTTGGACAAGTTGTGGCAATTTTCGGGTGTGCTTGGGTTGCGTCACCTCGACGTGCCGAACTTGAAGGGGAGAAACGTCCCAGATAACCATGAAAGGGAGTAGGAAAGGAGCGGAAAAGACCTCAGATCGGCTGAAGAAGCCGAGAGCGGATCTGCGGAAGAGTCCGAAAGCGGACACAAGGGGAGCAGCCGAAAGAAAGAGCCAAAGCCAACCAGGCATGGGGGAGATGACGCTGTCAAGGGCGAGAAGACCGGAGACGAGTTGGAGACAGCCAACTCGGACGAGAGCGAAAACCAATCAGAGGTAGCCGAGTCGGTTCGGATGTTTGATTCAAATACATTGAATCAATTGAGGGCCAAGCGGAAAAGAAGGCAGCAGGAAAAGCGCCAACACCGCGACAACATGGGACCTGCGAAGGGCCGTGGGAGCAGACAAGCCGGCCAGAAGGGTCGAAGCGCGCGGAGTGGAACATGCCGAGGAGCGCGAGTGAGGCGTGGAGCTAGGAGAAGTCGGAGCGTAGGTCCTGCAGAGCAGGCGGAACCTCAAGTTGAGCTTGAGGGGGAGTGTTGAGAGACAAGCTCAACATTTGTGCGTAATACGATGCGTAACCAGTGCGTAGACTGGGTGCATAAAACCGGTACGCAGACCGGTGCGTAGAAAGGCCGTATCGGAGCGTAGACCGAAAGGCCGTTAGAAAGATATTCCTCGTAAGGAATAGTTTTGGGAGTAAGTGTCGAGGTTCATTTATGAGCAATCAAGTACTGTCAGTACTTGTGTCAGCCCACTGTCAGGGCTTGTATAAAAGTGCTCACTGAGCACATCCTATGTACAGATTGAGTATTATTTTCAAATTTAAGTTCTTGTGTTACTGTCTCTCTGTCTCTCCTGTGCGTACTGTGAAAACCTAAGCTTTCCATTAAACCTGCGTTTTTTTTTGTTCGGTTTTCCTATATTGCTTCAGCACGCCATTCTTTTCAATATTGTCTGTGCAAAATCTTTCACCATCTTCTCAAGTTGTTTGAACATAAATGATTCATCATCGTATGTTGATCTAACCATACAAAATCTGGCTATTATGGCAACGATCAATAATATGTATTCCTTCGTTGGCAATATGTGTATCATCTTAGCCACATCACCACAATAGACATTATAGTATAAATACCAGGTGATATCCTTTTTGTGGCCAAATTTCTTAAAAGTGCCACCATCTTCTACACCATATGCCTTCACTAAACAATAGTCCTTTGCTTTCCGCACTTTTTCAAGATGTGCAAGAAATGATACAGGAAAATCAAGAATATCTTTAATTTCTCTCAGCTTCTTACTATCACAATCTTGGTATATCATTATTGAACAAAATTTCTTTGCTCTTTGACTATGGCTTCCTCATGTTAGGTAGATTCTAAAGGCGATCCTCAATTATTCAAATGAATTTTCTTGACCGTACGCTTATCCTGATTTTCAGTTGACCTTCTAAGCGCAAGATCGAAAAATAATAATAGAGAAACTCAATTATACGAACCAATAAGTAATTTCTAACAACTTATATGTTTAAAGACAGATTAAGTCTAGAAAAGGGCTCTAAAGGCCAAAAAGAGACAGGTAGATACAAACTATTGCAAAAATTAATGAATTTTCTTAAATAATATGAGAAACAAACACTAAATTGTGGAGTAAAGACACTCCCATCAAGCAATTTTTTTAATGGAAATCATGGAAAAGAATAGAAATTCATTACAAAAATAGAGATTATTTGTGAAAATATACAATTTATTTAGCAACTCAATAATTTAAATAGTAAAACAAAGACTTCGATACAATGTATCGAGTTCATGTTAAAAACTCAATATTTTACATCAACTCGATACATTGTGGTTAGACCCCTTTTTTTACATCAATATTGTGGCTAGACGCCCTTTTCATCCACTTTCTACCTTCGGCTATGGCACATTATGACACCACGAAATTTTTCATTACTAGTTGTCCTCTAGACAGAAGATGTAACCTCACAATGTCATCTTCAATTGTAAGATTTGATAGCATGACCAACAAAGTATATGTGACAATAAAAATTAGCAAATGACTCAATGCAAATCCTTGTATACAACTGTTATGTACACATAACGTTGGTGAGGGTAGGTCACTAATATTTACATTAGTGAAGGGTATGTTCACTATTATTAAAAAGGGGACTAATGATTGGATAGAATGAATGATATGTGCATGCACTATCATGATTTAGACAACCAATGAATAGAGAGCCTTTTAGAAAGGCACATCTATTCAAGGGGCCTAGGAAAAGGTATAAATATGAGGCTTAGCTACCCTCATAGGAATCACGTCGGAAGGCTGCTGTTGTAGACACCGGTGGTGCGGGCTAGGCTTTCGTCTCGACGATCGTGTTTATCTCTCCCAAGGTATTAGTCATCCTAATATCCGGCGGTATGGGACGTCGGTGGTAGGTTGGCTATGTCTAGATCATAGCTCGGGGGTGGTCGGGTGGAACGGGTTCTTCTATCCAATCTATTTTCTTCCTTTTTACTTGATTTGGTCTATTGATTAGTAATAGACTCTTAACAATGGTATCAGAGCTTTTACTAACAATTTTTTTTTTGTTGTTTTGATGTTTTTTGCGTGTGAGCGAGGAAGATCTAACAAGGCTCGTCATGCTCTTCTCAGGATCAAAACAACACTCTAAACCCGGTATTCTTCTTTTTTGATCTCTTCTCTTTTTCTATTATGCGTTCTTTATGGTCGAATCAAATTGGTATTACGTTTTATTCTCTTTCTTTCTACCTCCTACTACGCTACGATTTTACTTATTATTATGCATCGGGCCGAGCGTGTTTGCACTAATCGCACACACTCAACTCATGGCCTTTTGCATATTGCGATATATATCCCACTCTCTCCTCTCTTGAACTCTTACGATAATAATTATTCTTGTGCATTGGGTCGAGCGTGTTTGCTCTAATCGCACACGCTTATCTCATGGCCGTTTTACATATGATGTTGAGTATACCACTCTTCCCCTCTATTGAGCCATCACTTGGCCGATTCTAAGGGATGATGTGGCCTTGACGAGGTGTATGTTGCCTACCTATGCCACTCTACTCTCTATTAAGCCATCAATTGGCCGATTCTATGGGATGTTGTGGCCTTGACAAGGTATATGTAGCTTACATATGCCACTTTCCTTTTTAATTAGCCATCAATTGGCCGATTCTAAGGGATGATGTGGCCTTGACGAGGTATATGTCACTTACCTATGCCACTTTCCTCTTTAATTAGCCATTACTTGGCCGATTCTAGGGATATGTGGTGGTCTTGAGGAGGTGCATGTCAACTACCCTAGGGTTTCGTATCTTAGGGCATGTTTGATTCCATACACCTAATTTCCTCACTTTATATTGCAAGAGTGCAATCTTTTGAAGTAGGGGAGTATGTTATGTACACATAACGTTGGTGAGGGTAGGTCACTAATATTTACATTAGTGAAGGGTATGTTCACTATTATTAAAAAGGGGACTAATGATTGGATAGAATGAATGATATGTGCATGCACTATCATGATTTAGACAACCAATGAATAGAGAGCCTTTTAGAAAGGCACATCTATTCAAGGGGCCTAGGAAAAGGTATAAATATGAGGCTTAGCTACCCTCATAGGAATCACGTCGGAAGGCTGCTGTCGTAGACACCGGTGGTGCGGGCTAGGCTTTCGTCTCGACGATCGTGTTTATCTCTTCCAAGGTATTAGTCATCCTAATATCCGGCGGTATGGGACGTCGGTGGTAGGTTGGCTATGTCTAGATCATAGCTCGGGGGTGGTCGGGTGGAACGGGTTCTTCTATCCAATCTATTTTCTTCCTTTTTACTTGATTTGGTCTATTGATTAGTAATAGACTCTTAACAACAACCCATGCCAATTGTTGAGCGGATAGACTCAACCGGATCTGGATCGGTTGAATAAGCCAAAGCCGGATTGGTATCCAGAACCAAAAGCCAGATTGGAGAGACGAATCGGATTGTCACCGGTAGGCCGTTAGGGGGTCTACGAATCTAGCCTAGTACGTAGGCGTATGAGCATTGAAGTACTTGTCAGTACTACTAAGGACTTGTATAAAATTGTTATGTAGGACATTGTAGATATACAAAGGGCTATTATTTTGAATTGAGTTTATGCTATTCTACTCTCTCTATATCTCCCGTGAACTTTGTATTCTAAGCTTCCATTAAACCTGTGTTTATTCTCTGTTGCTATCCGGTGTAACTGGTTTTGTCAAAGATTCCACATATTAACTTTTTCATGATATCAGAGCACGAGGTTTGAGAAGCTCTACAACCGACACAGGATTTCCAAAGACAAACCTTAACACCCTGTAGAGAACCGAAAACAAAGGTAAGAATGGACAAAGGGATGGCTAACTCTCTCCCGACGAAGAAGCTCGATAGATCCAACTACGCATCTTGGTCATACAAGATGCACCAATACCTGCTCGGGCATAGCTACTGGAAGAAAAACCTTAACACCTGGTAGAGAACCAAAAACAAAGGTAAGAATGGATAGAGGGATGGCTAGCTCTCTCCTGACGAAGAAGCTCGATAGATCCAACTACGCATCTTGGTCGTACAAGATGCACCAGTACCTGCTCGGGCATAACTACTGGAGTTATGTCGATGAAGCTAACGACAACACCTGATGTGACACATAGGGACTTCCCGGCTTGGGAACAAGCGGCAAGTAGGGCTATCTATTACTTTGCTTCCAGTGTCGGCGATTAGATGTTGAACCATATTTGGGATGCCAAGATGCCGAAGGAAGCTTGGGGAAACCGGAAGAAGATTTTCACCGCAAGCACCATGGCCTGGAAGCTATAACTCCAACAGAAGTTGAGCAATGTCCAACAGAAGGATATGTCGGTGGTCGATTATACGGCTCTAATCAAAGACATCTATGACTCCGTTTCCTCTATAAACGTAACCGTTGAGAAAGATGAAATGGTGCAGGTTTATCTTGGGGGCCTAGCGTCGAAGTTCGGAGCATTCCGGATAACAGTTTGTACAAGGGAGAGTATGCCATCGTTTTTCGACTTACAGTCGATGCTCCTTGTACAAGAGAACCACGCAGGTGCTATGCGAAATAGAGCTTGGCCACAACCGAGCCTTACACTTGATGAAAGAACAAAACAAAAGTGGAGGTTTGTACACTTACACCAAAGAGACAACACAAGATGTTTACGTGGAAAACCCTAATAGGACAAAACCACGGGAGCCCACAGACTTCGACTATGACTACAAGAGGAGGGGGGTACAATATGAGACTCAGAGTCAACGACCTCGAACTCTGTATCTTCACCAACTGGCGGTGTCATCAGAAACTAGGTCAATTACTCTCGGTCACGCTCTCTCTCTATCTCTATACAAAAATGATACAACTAACAACAACATCATCCTAAAAGTGATTGCCCTAAGTCATATTTATACTTATATGACTTTAAGACTATTTACAAATATAGCCTTTACAGGCACACCAGAAACATATTTGCAGATATGTCCCTAGATCTGGTTCATCCGGATCCCATATGGAGGGACTGAATTCTCAACAAACTCCCCCTTCATTCCGGCATGGGATTTCTTGTCAGTCCGATTGGTCTCCTGCACGTGTCTAGTTTGTCGGCTGACAGCACCTTGGTCAACATATCTGACCCATTCTCCTCCGTGTGGATCTTCATCAGTGCGAAGTCTTGATCTTCTACCTTCTCCTAAAGCCAGTGATATCTTCTCTAGATGTGCTTGGTCCGGGAATGGTAGGCCGCATTCTTAGCAAGGTGGATGGCACTTTGGTTATCCCAGTAGAGATGGTATTCCTCCTATCGGATCCCTAGCTCTCCGATGAAGTCCCTCATCCAGACTTCCACAGTTGCCATGTACTCTGCTTCCATTGTTGACAATGCAACGGACTTCTGCAGCCTCGACTACCACGATAGGCTCCCCTTGCATATGTCATGATGTATTCGGATGTGGACCAGCTGGTATCCGAATCCGTAAAGCCTTCCGGTTGGGGTTTACTTGAGCCGAACCGTAGGCACATACTCGAGGTACCTTTCAAATCCCGGAGTATCCACTAGACCGTGTTCCAGTGTTCTCTTCCTGGATTGCTCATGAACTGACTGATCACTCTGATTGCGTATTCGATATCTGGTTGGGTGCACACCATCGCGTACATCAAGATTCCGATGACAGAGGCATATGGTATCTTCATCATATCCGACTTCTCTGCCTTTGTCTTCGGGCTCTACTTTGCGGACAACTTGCAGTTTGCCGGAAGTGTCGACCTGACCGGTTTCGCATTGACAGGAACACAGGCTCCCGATGAACAACGCTCGGCCACAACCAAGCTTAGAATCAAACACAAAAAGATGGGAATGAATGCACGACACAATGGAGAAAACAGTACACAAGATGTTTACGTGGAAAACCCCAAACACGGGGAAAAACCACGACAGTCCACTGACTGCTAACTATCACTATGTAACAATATACAATAGATGAACACAGAGGCAACGACCTCTTGTTCACTGTCCTCGCCACAGCCGGCAATTACAACAGAGATACAAACTCTTCGTCTCTTTCTCTCTCTCTCTCTCTCTCTGTGTACACTGTTACGCTCTAATCTAGCGCGAACAAGAATGACAACAACTATATGTTCTGACTTTTCGGCTATTAACAAATATAGCCCCGATGGACTCTCAAACATATTTACAAATATGTCCCTTCATCCGGTGAGCACTTCTCACCGGGCCTTCACCATCCGGCTCTTGCCGGGTACTCCTCATCCGGTTCTCACCGGGTCTTCCGTAGCTGGGTACTCCTCATCCGGCGCTTGCCGGGTACACCCCATCTGGAGGGACTTGTTTCCTAACAAACTCCCCTTTCACTCCGGCATGGGATGTCTTACTAGTCTGATCCGCTTCCGGCATGCATCCAGCTTGTCGGGTATTAGTACTTTGGTCAGCATATCTGACCCGTTCTCGGCCGTGTGAATCTTCGTCAGCGCGAACTCCTAGTCATCTACTCTTTCCCGGATCCAGTGATACCTTCGCTGGATATGCTTCGTCCGGGAATGGTAGGCCGCATTCTTAGCAAGGTGGATGGCACTTTGACTGTCAAAATAGAGCCGGTATTCATCTTGCCGGATACCGAGATCTTCGATGAAGTCCTTCATCCATAATATTTCCTTGCCGGCTTCCACAACTGCCATGTACTCCGCCTCCGTGGTTAACAACGCAACCGTCTTCTGCAGCCTCGACTACCACGAAACAACTCCCCTGCATATATCATTACATACCCGGATGTAGACCGGCTCGTATCCACATCAGCCGACATGTCTGAATCGATAAAACCGTCAAGTTGAGGTTTACCTGAGCCGAATCAGAGATACATGTTCGAAGTGCCCTTCAAGTACCGGAGTATCCATTTGACCGCGTTCCAGTGCTCCTTGCCGGGATTGCTCATAAACCGGCTCACCACTCCGACTGCGTATCCTATATCTGGTCGGGTACACACCATTGCGTACATTAAGCTCCCGATAGCAGAGGCATATGGAACCTTCATCATATCAGCCTTCTCTGCTTTCGTCTTCGAGCTTTGCTTACCGGATAATCTGCAGTTTGCCAGGAGTGTCGATCCGACCGGTTTCGCTTCTAACATGTTGAACCGCTGAAGCACCTTTGTCACGTACTTCTCCTGTGACAGCCACAATTGCTTCGTTGGCCGGTTCCGGATGATATGCATCCCCAGTATCTGTCTTGCCGGACCCAAGTCTTTCATTGCGAAAGTTCGGTTGAGAGCCTTCTTCAGCATCCGTATTCTGGCTTGGTCCCGTCTGACGATCAACATGTCATCCACGTACAGAAGGAGTATCAGGAAGTCACCTCCTTCGAACTTCTTCACAAACACGCAATGATCGGCCTGCATCTTGTGGTACCCTTGATCGGTCATGAAGGAGTCGAACTTCCATTACCATTGTTGGGGACCCTGCTTCAGTCCGTACAGGCTCTTCTTCAACCGGCAAACCAGGTGCTCCTTCCCTTTCTCCACGAATCCTTCCGGTTGCTACATGTAGATCTCCTCTTCGAGGTCACCGTGAAGGAATGTAGTCTTCACGTCCAGCTGCTCTACCTCGAGGTCCATGCTTGCCGCTATACTCAGCACCGTCCGGATGGAGGTAATCTTTAATACCGGGGCAAATATGTCATCCAAGTCCACGCCCTTCTTCTACTGGAACCCCTTCACCACAATCCTGGCTTTGTATCTCGGGGGCTTGCCAGCATCTCCCGGTTTCAACTTGTACACCCACTTGTTTCGGAGTGCCCTCTTTCCGTTTGGCAACTCCACCAATTCATACGTATGGTTCTCATGCAGGGAATCCATCTCATCCTGCATGGCACTTAACCATTTGCGGCCATGGGCGTCACTTTTAGCTTCCTCGAAGCTTTCTGGCTCCCCCTAATCGGTCAGCAGCACATGCTCTGCATCCGGAAATCTCCGGGGGGCCCTTCTCTCTTTGAGAGGATATCTCCGTCTTTGGGCTTCGGTAACCGGCTCCTCCATTTGCTCTTCATCCGAATCCGATTCGGGGTCTTGGCCGGTTCCGGTTTTAGCTTCCTCTACTTCTTCTTCTGCCGGTTCAGTATCCTCACCGTAACCGGCTGCTTCCTCGAGTGCTAACCGGTCTCTTGCCGGTTGGGTCTGCTCATCGTAGAATTGATCCTTACCAGTCGACTCGGAGTTCATTATCTTCTTTCCGACTCCCAGTCGGCGAGCGTCTTGTCCTCCATGAAGATAATATCTTGACTCCGGAATACCTTCTTGTCGACCAGGTCCCACACTCGGTAGGCGAACTCATCGTCGTCGTAATCGAGGAATATGCACGGCCGGGTCTTTGGATCCAATTTTCCTCTCTGGTCCTTAGCAACATGCACGTACGCAAGACACCCGAATACCTTCAGATGCCGGTAGGACACTTCCTTATCGGTCCAAACTATCTGTAGCGTGTCTCCATCCAAGGGTACTGAGGGTGATCTGTTTATCACATATGTCGCCGTCGACAGTGCCTCAACCCAAAACTTCTTGGGTAGTTTTGCATGCGCCAGCATACTCCGAACCCTCTCCATTATGGTCTGGTTCATCCTCTCGGCTAGCCCGTTTAGTTCCGGCATCTTTGGCACGGTAAATTCGAGCCGGATTCCCTTCGAGCGACAATAATCCTCAAACTGCCCCCAATATTCACCTCCGTTATCTGCTCGAACCGCCTTCAACTTCCGGTCAGTTTCTCTTTCCACTCTCGCATGGAGCTCTTTGAAGACGGATAGCACTTGATCCTTCGTCTTCAACGGTGTGGCCCACAACTTCCGGCTGTGGTCATCTATGAACATCACGAAGTACTGCGATCTTGCATGTGACTTCGTGTCCACTTGACACACATCAGTATGCAACAACTCAAGTGGTGCATTACGTCTCATCGGTGACCTTGGTCAGAAGGAGGTCCGGTTTTGCTTACCGGCCAGACAATCAGTGCACTTCTCCAAGTGCACGTTCTTCACTGGAATGAGGTTGTCGTCTACAAGCCTGTTCATCCCCTTCTCGCTCATGTGACAACCTCTTGTGCCACAGCTCACGAGCAGTGTCGGATGCCACGTTCACTTCCTCCGGACATAACCGGGCATTCATCAGGTACAACGAGTTTACCTTCCGGGCCTGAGTCACAATCAGGCTCCCTTTGCTGAACTTCATAACACCGTTCTGGATGCTATCCCTGTAGCCTTCATCATCTAGCCGACCGGCTGATATCAGGTTCACACGAACTCCCGGAATGTGTTGGACATCCTTAAGCAGTAGCTTGCATCCGGTTGGTTTTGTCCACCACACGTCTCCTATGCCGACAATTCGGCATGTACCTTCATTCCCCATCCGGACACAGCCGTGATCACCAGTTGAGTAGGATGAGAAGCATTTCCGGTCCGGAGTAAGGTGGAACGACGCTCCGGAGTCGACCACCCAGGTCATCTCGTCGCCGGCAAGGTTTATCTCACTCTCCTTGGTGATGAGCATCAACTCTTCTTCACTTGTCACGATTGCCGTCGTTCCCTTCCAGTCCGGCCCCCTCCGGTCTTTACCGTTCCAGTCCGGTGTCTGCTTCGAATCGGTACGTCAGTTTCCTTGTCTTTTCAAAAATGCCGACAGTTCTTATGGAAGTGTCCCGGATTGCCGCAATAGAAGCATGTAGGCCTCCCCCTTGACTTTGACCGTGTCCCCGACTTCTCCCGGTTCTGGGGACTACGATTCCTTTGTCTTTTGTGTTCCGATTCGGTATGGAGCGCTTTAGAGTCGGATCTCGTATCCTTATCTTTCTGACGCGCCTCCTCATCTAGCAAGCTCGACTTCACTCTTGCTAGGGATAACCGTTTCCCTTCTGGCCCAGTGTTGCCCAAAGTGACAACCAACGTCTCCCAACTATCTGGGAGGGAACTGAGCAGGAGTAGCGCTAGTAACTCATCGGCGAGAGGTACTTCCAATGATGTTTCCTGGTGGATCAGCCCCTGGAAGGCATTCATGTGCTCCGCCATGCTGGAGCCATCTTGGTACCAGAGTCTTACTAGCTTCCGGAATACCGAAACCTGATTAACAACATTTTTGTTTTGAAACATAATGCTGATGTTCTCCCAGAGCTCATGAGCCTTGCTCTCTTCATTGAAGTTGTATAGGCTCATGTCAATGAAGCACCGTATGTACGCCGTTGTCTTCATGTGCATCACCTCCCATATCGCGGCGTCGATCTTGTCTGGTCTCTTGTCCCCGAACTGAACCGGCAACCAAAGATCTTTAACCACGAGCATGTCCCTCATCTTCGACTTCCACACCAAATAGTTGGAGCCGGTGAGCTTGAACATGCCTCCCTACGATTCATCCATTTTCTGTGTCGTTTCACTCTGATACCACTTTGACAGGAACACAAGCTCCCGATGAACAACACTCGGCCACAACCAAGCTTAGAATCAAACACAGAAAGACAGAAAGACGGGAATGAATGCACGACACAATGGAGAAAAGAGTACACAAGATGTTTACGTGGAAAACCCGAAACACGGGGGAAAACCACTGCAGTCCATTGACTGCTAACTATCACTATGTAACAATATACAATAGATGAACGCAGAGGCAATGTCCTCTTGTTCACTGTCTTCGCCACAGGCGGCGGTTACAACAGAGATACGAACTCTTTGTCTCTTTGTCTCTCTCTCTCTCTCTGTACACTGTTACGCTCTAATCTAGCGCGAACAAGAATGACAACAACTATATGTTCTCTGTTTGCCCTAAGTCATATTTATACTAATATGACTTTTCGGCTATTTACAAATATAGCCCCAATGGACTCTCAGAAACATATTTACAAATATGTCCCTCCATCCGGTGACCACTTCTCACCAGGCCTTCACCATCCGGCTCTTGCCGGGTACTCCTCATCCGGCGCTTGCCGGGTACACCCCACCCGGAGGGACTTGTTTCCTAACACGCATTTGTCATGTTGAACCTTTGGAGCACCTTTGTCACGTACTTTTCTTGTGACAGCCATAGCAATTTCTTCGACTGGTCCCTAATGATGTGCATCCCTAGTATCTGTCTTGCCTGACCCAAATCTTTCATTGAGAAGGTCCGGTTCAAGGCCTTCTTGAGATTTCTGATTTTGGTTCGGTCAGGTTCGACGATCAACATGTCATCCACATATAGCAGGAGTATCTGGAATTCTCCTCCGTCAAAATTCTTCACGAATATGCAGTGGTGAGCTTGCGTCTTGTGGTACCCTTGGTTGGTCATGAAGGAGTTGAAATTCCGGTACCATTGCAGGGGTGCTTGCTTCAGTCCATATAGGCTCTTCTTCAACCAGCATACCAGGTGCTCCTTCCCTTTCTTGATGAATCCTTCCAGTTGCTGCATGTAGATCTCCTCCTTGAGGTCCCCGTGGAAGAATGTCGTGTTAACATTGAGTTGTTCAACGTTGAGGTCCATGCTTGCCACTATACTCAACACAGTCCTTATGGATGTCATCTTTACTACCGGGGCAAAGTTCTCGTCGAAATCCAGTCCATTCTTTTGTTGAAAACCCTACACCATGATCTGGGCCTTGTACCTCGGTGGATTTCCGGCGTCTCCTGGTTTCAGCTTGTACACCCACTTGTTCCAGAGTGCCCTCTTTCCTTTCGTATGTGTGGTTCTCATGCATGGAATCCATCTCGTTCTGCATGGCACTCAACCACTTGCGGATGTGGGTGTCTATCTTTCCTTCTTCGAAGCTTTCCGGCTCCCCCTCATCGGTCAACAATACGTGCTTTGCATCTGGAAATCTCCTAGGGGCTTTTCTCTCTTTGAGAGGGTATCTCCGTCCTTGGTCATCCACTACCGGTTCCTCCGTTTGTTCTTCATCCGAATCTGATTTGAGGTCTTCACCGGTTTCTGTGTCCCGATCTTCTTCTTCTTCGATTGGTTTGGTCTCTTATCCGACTCCGGCCGGTTCTTCGAGTGTCGTCCGACTTCCGGCCGAATGAGTCCTTGTGTCTTTCGACTGATCTCTATCGGTCAATCCGGAGTCTGCTATCTTCTTCTCCAACTCCTAGTTGGCAATAGTCTTGTGTTCCATGAAGACTATGTCTCAACTTCGAAACACCTTCTTGTCGACCAAGTCCCACACTCGATAGCCGAACTCATCATTGATGTATCCAAGGAATATGCATGACCGGGTCTTTGGATCCAATTTCTCTCTCTTGTCCTTTGCTACATGCATGTAGGCGAGACAACCAAACACCTTCAAATACCAGTAAGATACATCTTTACCGGTCCATACTCTCTGTGGTGTGTCTCCGTTTAAGGGTGCTGAGGATGATCTGTTTATCACGTACGTTGTCGCGTTGTTACGCGTGTGCGTGTAGAAGGGGCGGGACCACGGGGGTCTCGCACTAGGGAGTACAGGAGAAAGAATAAGACACAAAATAAAAGCTTAGCTCAAGAGGAGATGAGAAAGAATAAGACAATAACATAGAATAGACGGAGGCAAGATACTCAACAAGCTAGTTTAAGGAAACATAAACTCTTTACAATGGTGCCCGCCATGGCCGCACCAAACGACTATGAGAAAACCCTAACCAAGGATGAATAACGAAACCCTAAACGAAACCCTAACCCTAAACGGTAAGAACTCTAGACTAAGTGGTATACCTTTCATACGCAAAATAGGCAACCCCTTCATAAGTGACCCCTCCCTTCCTTTTATAGCCCAAGGAGGGAGGGACCTTACAATGTGGGATAACATTTCCCCTCTTATTTCTATACACCATTTCCTAGTATACATGTGCACATGTTGCACACCACCGACTTGCCCATTCCACCCCGGTTTCACATTGTAGCCGGAAATCTTCACAACATCCATCCCCACCAAACTGCATGTCCACCAGTACATGCCAAGAAAGGAAAAGGGTGAGAGATTCCGGCGATGGTGATCAACCGGGTTCTTCGCCATCCCGGCACCCGACCGTCTTGCCAGTACCTTGTCGGCGCTGATCCGTCTTGTCGGTTCCTTACCGGCCCCGATCCGTCGGCTCCATCCGATCCACCACGTCCACCCCGTGTCCTCGAACCGGCGGCTCCATCCGATCCGCCATATCTGACGTTCGCGCCTTCTTCTTCGACCGGCCCTCCCGAACGTCGTTGCTGACCCGGTTGCTCTTCCTTTGTCCGCCTTGTATGTCCTCCAGATGCGCTCCCGATCTCTCCGATTGCACTCCAGATTCCGCCCTTTGCATGCCACATATGTTCTTCCTTTGGTTTTATCGTCTTCGCATGCCGAACACCTCGGCATGTCGACTCTTACCGCTCTGCGCTTGCCTTCCGTAGGCTCTTCCCATGCGCCGATGTTGTCCCCCAAATATGCGCTCATTCTTTGGCCCTTAGGCGACCCCATTCTGCGTTCCTTGCTTCTCCTTTGCCCGCCCTGCTCTCTCGCCGTAGAGCGTACCATCATGCCGACCTCCGTTTCGGTGTCCCTCGAGGCTCTCGTTACTGCCTCGCCTCGACTTGCGCCCTCTTGGCCTGCTTGGCCTTGCATGCCCTCCGGGAAGCCGCCGCGTTTTCTCTTCCCGGTGTGTACCACGTTGTTCTCCGCGCATCCTTCGTTCATGCCTATCACGCCCGTCTCGTTCCGTCGATCTTGGCGTCTCGTTGCATCGTTCGTCGTCTCGCGCTTGCCTCTCGAAGGCTTCCTCCGACTGTCATCGTCGGTCACTCGTTGCGGCTCCTTCGAATGCACGCTCATTCTTTGGTCCTTAGGTGACCCCATTACGCGCACCTCGATTCTCCCTTGCTCTCTGTGCTCTCTCGTAGTAGAGCGTATCGTCATCCCGACCTTCGTGTCGGGGTTCTTCGCGGCTCTCGTTACCGCTTCATCCCGACTCGCATCCTCTTGGCCCGCTTGGCCCCGCATGTCCTCCGGGATGCCACTTTTTCTCTCCCCGGTGCATAACTCTTTGCTCTCCGCGCACCATCCTCCGCTCTCGTCGTTCATTCGCCGATCCCGGCAACTCACCGGTCCGTCTCTTGCAGCGTGCTTGCCTCTCAAAGGCTCGACCGATCCACCGTTGCCGGTCACTCGTTGCCGGTCTTCCGGCTGCATGCTTGCTTCTTGGCCCTTCGCCGGCCGTAGTGCATATTTCGTATTACGCGCCTCATCCACCGTAGACGCAACCTCCACATCAATCTCTTCATCCTTCATTGTCGTAGCCCCTTCTGACTCCGGCTTGCCATCTTGGCCGTGCTCGTCTATCATCCCGTTCCGGTATCCTCGTCCGCTCTGGCTTCTGACTCGTCGCCACCACCCGCCGGCTCCTTGGTCTTACATCGATCCGCAACCGCCAAAGTCTCAAGGATAGATGTGGAGGGCTCCTCTCGCTCTTGGCCTCCCACCAAGTCGTACTCCTCGTGCATGCTTGGCCTCCTTCTCGCGCTCACCGGCTCCCACCGGGTGTTGTGGCTCGTTCGCCTCTACCTCCAATCATGCCGACTTAGCCTTCGCCCGTATCGGTCTCGGCCGATCGAGGTCCGGTTCGGTTGGCTCCCTTCCGTAATCGTAACTGGCCGGTACATGTTTGTCTGAACAAATCTGGCCTTGTAGGCTCTTCTTCGGTTCGGGCCCGGTTGACCGGACCCCACTCCAATCTTCTTCCGCTTCGTCTTCCGGTCGAGTCGGTCCCCGACACTCTCCTCTTTGCCGCTCCCGATCTCTCTGTCGGTCCTCTTGTATGTGCCCGTTCCGGGCCTTGCATCCTCATCTTCGTACCTGTTCGCTCCGGGCCACGCCTCCTCATGGCCACCGTCCTTCTCTCCGGTCTTATGTTGGCATTCGAGCGCAACTACCGTAGTCTCTGGTCTTGGTGTTGGGGGTCTCTCCTCTGTCCGCTATGACCTTCCTCGTCGTCGTTTCGATCGTCCTCTTTGCCGCCGCCACCTTCCGTCTCTCCGGTTTCATGTGGGCTCTCGGGGCCGACCGCCGATGTCTCTAGAAGTGGTGCTCCCCGCTTCGTAATCACCGGCCTCGTCCACGGCTGTCCCTTTTCCGCAAGACGAGAGGGTCGCTTGCCTTGCACCCTCTCCCACGTCGTCGCCGTTGCATGCTCTTCCGGCCTCCGTATAGGCCCCATCGTCCATGCATAGGGAGGCTTCTTCCTCCGCATCCTCGGATCGTCTCCGGCCCGACTCCATAATAAGCCCTTCTTTAGCTTCGAACTTCACCTTCACGCTCTCGCACGCCTCCCATACCAACGCCTCTAGGTCGTACTCCTCCGGTTGATCACCCATCGAGCTCTCTTCTGTCGGTAGTGCATAGCCGCTCACCGCCCTCTCTTCTCCGCCGCTCGTGGGCCACGTGGTTGCCGACCGCTCCCGGCATACCCACTCCGGTTTCGCATACCCGTACGCTTCCAATAGGGCTCCCTCCAAGGACACCCATGACTCGTGAGCTTCTCGTAGCTCCTTGACCTCCTTGTGCGCCGATACGGCCGCCACTCGAGGAAAATACTCTAGCCGCATCGCCTCGTCCACACCCCCTTTCGCCATCTCGGCCTTGTAGGCTCCCAAAAATTTTGGAACCTCATTCCCATTGAACCGGCTGACTTGATCGACCACCCTTTCGACAACTTGTTGAGCCGCATCTCGCTTCGCCATCTTTCGTCTGGCTTCCATCACGATCTTTGCCATCATCTCCTCGATGTTGAAGTCTTCTTCCATCTCCATGCTCCATTGCCGCCCTTCACGTCGGGTTCACCAAAGATGTTGCGTTGTTACGCGCGTGCGTGTAGAAGGGGCGGGACCACGGGGGTCTCAGACTAGGGAGTAGAGGAGAAAGAATAAGACACAAAATAAAAGCTTAGCTCAAGAGGAGATGAGAAAGAATAAGACAATAACATAGAATAGACGGAGGCAAGATACTCAACAAGCTAGTTTAAGGAAACATAAACGCTTTACAATGGTGGCCGCAATGGCCGCACCAAACGACTATGAGAAAACCCTAACCGAGAATGAATAACGAAACCCTAACCCTAAACGGTAAGAACTCTAGACTAAGTGGTATACCTTTCATACGCAAAATAGGTGACCCCTTCATAAGTGACCCCTCCTTCCTTTTATAGCCCAAGGAGGGAGGGACCTTACAATGTGGCATCCCAGAAGCACACCGGAATCAACCAGACGGGAGAGAGAAAGCGCGCGCTGGACACCGATTCACACCCACACACACACCATGCCGACCCAGCTCACGCTCTTATGTACAGAAGCGGAGGTAAGAGAACACCAAAACACCCACACAAACACCGGTGCGCAGAACCCTCCATGCATATATTACAAGACTAAGATACAATACTGGTATCGAGCCCGACCTAAGTAGCTTAGGTTACAACAATCGTCTACTACCAAGCCGCCGGTCGAGGTGGGGGGCCTCTCGGGCTTGTAGTGTCGAGCGGGGTCTTGCACAGAGAACGGGCAGGAAACAGGAACACGAGATGCCAAGGCTCGATACCAGTATTGTATATCAAAAATAAAACTCCCAAATAGGTCCATTAAACTGTTTATTTGCAATACATGTGCTTTGTCTGTTTTACAAGAAAACTGGTAATTGCTACTTGTGGCTACAAATTCCATGGCATACTGTTGTAAATACATTCATACACATTAGCACTAACTGTGTATAAACCTGAGCAGCTAATGTATTGCGACATTGGGACATTGATACACCTGACCAAATGAGAGTACATGTACGTCACTGGTTTGTCTTCTAATAGCCTATACACATAATCGTAATCATCACATAGTCTTGCATAAAAAATACCTTCGATGTAGAATGTCCCAGTAGATACAACATTTCCCCAAGCATCTAATATATTCTACGTTGCACACTGTATACTAATCGTGCACTTCAATATATAAAAATCAGCACCCTCTGAATTGCCTTCTTCTGCATTTACAAAGAAATTATCCCCAACATTTAAGACATCACTTAGAGTATCTCCATGTCCTTGATATGTGAAGTCAGCATTCTTTTCTGTTTCTCCATCAACTGCTTCCTTATTGTTCAATGTATGATACTCCCAATTCTAAATATATGCTTTGTTTAAACAATACCTCCAATTTCCCTACACAGAATGGAAGCAAAAACAAGTTAATTCTCTAACCACAATACAATGACCATCCAACCTAGAATAACCACGGACAACATGGAGAGATCGCAATTCGGGAATTCCTTGGCACTCTCAAGTCTTCTCCCTATTTACTTCATCTATCTTCACTTCCCAAAATTCACGTTTGATATCTCAGACCTGCGAGGAATAAACACCAGTTGCACTCGTTGACATATTAGCTCTTAAAAATTCAACTACATGTGTCGCACAATTCATCTCCACACCATCTACCTTTAGTTGTTCATGGGTAAGTGGCCGCTTTATAACAACACCTGCACCATCATGTTCACCTTTACCATGGCCAGACCCAAAAATAATCCATCTCATCTCCAAACCTGTTATAGCAGGATACCTCCCCACAAAATAAAATGGACGTCTAGCCTTGAATTGTGACGCAGCTCCATCAGACCAGACCCAATGTTGAGTAAGCTCAAAACGTTTAGCTAATAACCATTGCTAATGTAAGTTAAAACAATGTTGGACGAACAAGGTTTCATGCTTCTTATCATCAGAAATAAAAAAATGAATTACTTTATTAACATCACCTGAAACTCGAAAATATGTTATGTGCACAAAAATGGTTATATGCGCTCAACACCAATGCATAGATTAAATTTCATTCTATTGCTTGAAAGTATAATTCTCTACGAAATCTACTATTGAGACTACTACATCATTTGGAAAATCAGATATGCAAGTCTTAAACTGATGGGCTTGCCATGAATAAATGAAGTTGTGTTTAATGAACTTTCCTAGAGATACTACAAATACAGACACCAAATCCCTTGGTTTAAGCGACTTCCTATCCAGATCCTTTCTTTTACACACCTTTCCTTCGAAATTGGTGTCAACTGACTCAAATAACTTGACAGAGATTAGTATTTCACTACTCAATTCATTTGGACAACACCTAAATCTACTAGGGCCACAATCTTGACATAAACCCATGACACATTTATGACTGTGGAAGATGGCATCCGTTTCTGTCGAACACAATACTGAATCTAAAAGAGAACTCATGGAAGAGATAACATGCTTAGATGATTTACAGTGCTCATGCAGGCTCGATCGAAAAATTGGGCACACACAAGTGCAAATTGCATTTGTTAGGGAGGCACTATGGTGACGTAGTAGATTAATAGAGTCCTTGAGAAAAACCATTTGTACATGGTAAATGCAACAACATGTGTATCGATCCTTCAAGTGTCTCACAAAGTGTGGCTTTAGAAACTCGAATGTTCATAGTTGAACTTTGATATTTGGATGCATTCACCTGAACCTAATAAATAAATCGGCCTACATAATAAAATGGACATACTGATTTAGCTCTATGGCTAACTGGTAGCTAATTAGCTACTACTTAACCGAACGAATAAACAAAAAATCAACTTAATTAAACTATGTAGTGAGAGAAAAACAGAAAATCAACTTAATTAAACTATGAAATAGTGAGAGAAAAATGGAAAATAAACTTACTTGAACTATGAAATAATGAGAAAAAACAGAAAATCAACTTAATTAAACTATGAAATAGTGAGAGAATAACAGAAAATCAACTTAATTGAACTATGAAATAATGGGAGAAAAACAGAAAATCAACTTAATTGAACTATGAAATAATGAGAAAAACACAAAATAGTGGTTCTCTTGTGATTTCTTCCTTCGTTAACTGGGTTGCCTCCGAGTTTTTGACTACTCGAAAATAGGCTTCAAGCATCGGTCGTATCCCCGGCAACGGCGCCAAATGTTAAAGATCTATGTATCGATGGAGTAGGCTCCTCGATGTCGTAGCGGGACTCGGACCGGCGTATACCCTCTTGATGGCGAATCGGGTGGGGGTGGTTGTCAGACACCTCCGAGCCTCACACTCACTTAACAACTAATAGATAATTAGACACAATATCTCTCTCACTCTCTCAAGCTCACTTTCATAAACAATGGGGTAATGAATGTAGACAACAAGATTAATGAATATATTTATTAACCCTCTTTGCTAAGAGGTCTAGCACCAACAAAGGAGAAAGATTAGTGTTCTCTACCTAAACACTTCACTAATCTCCCTTAAGCTCAAAGGTTAGAAGAAAGAGGAGAGCAAGCTTCTAGCTCTTCATCATTTAGGAGATCTTTACAAATGGGAGAACCTCCTCAAAGCCACTACTATGTGGTTTATATAGCTGTCACGTTTAGGGTACGGGCCTTTCACACTTGGATGTCTCTTTGATTCTTTTCCTCTTGCTATTTCCCTTACGTCCTTGTTGATGCGTTCTTAGTCGTGACTGGTTGTGTTGTTATCCCAGTGCTTAACAGATGTTCTATGGCCATTTCGAGTACAAGGTGATGCCTTTCGGTCTTACCAACGCCCCAACAGTCTTCATTTCAGCATTTTCATTCCAACAATTTCCGTCAATCTTTCGGTAGAGATGTGTTCTCGCACTTAAGAAGATGTCCATCATGACCTCTCCCTTGAGCTCCGTGTTGTTGGCAAACAGTATAAGTATCACGCTAACTATCATCGCTTGGCTACGCCGACCTTTGCAGTTGATGACATGGTTTGGTTACAATGTCGCCACATCGCCACCACCTGTTCCTACGCAAAGCTAAACTACAAAAAGCTAAGCCTCTTCCATATCATCAAGCGAATCAACGCAATCGCATTTCGGTTAGCACTTTCCCCAAGCTTTAGGATTCACAATGTTTTCCACATCTCTCTCCTTGAACTATACCATCCTTCTTGAATTCCGGGAGGACAACCTCCTCCACCGCCACCCGTGGAATTATTGACAGGGGAGGAGTACAAGGTTGACCAAATCCTCAACTCCTACTTGCGGCGATGCCGACTTCAATATTTGGTTTTATGTAAAGGTTACCCCATTTCGGATGCCACGTGGGAACCGGTTATGCATTTACAAAATGGTCCCGAGGGTATTTGAGCTTTTCATCTAGTTAGTGGCATTTTTGTGGCATACATTGAGCTTAGTATCTCTAGATTTTATAAAGCACTTCTTTCCAATATCTTAGATTTAGAAGCAGGTATTGATTCATGGACCAAAAAATTGCCTTAACACTTCAAATCTTCTTTAAAAAACTGCCTTGCCCAACATTTGTCATAGTCATAGATGGTCAACCATTGCCTCTTGACAAAGTCTATGTTTGTTCATGTACTTACCATTATTCTAGCTTATGTGATTTCATCAATATAATCCATTCTCAATCTACTTTTGTTTGAGCTTCACAATCTAAAGATTCTTTGGAGAAAATGAGTTATCCTAGAATCCCAAAAGAACCATACATTTATCCTTCCTTAGTCAAGTTGAAGGTGTGATTGGATCTCAATAATATATCTACAAAGGTTTTTAAAAAAAAAGGACAAAAAAAGAATATCTATATTCATCACCCAATCCACAAAAGGTGGATATCTTACATCCAACGAAGGATGCAATGCAAGCCATCATCCTGATGTGTACATTGCCGGAAAGTTGGGAGAACTTGGTGGTGACTCTCAGCACCTCCTGCACCGAAGATAACTTGTCCCTACAAACGGTAAAGACAAGTATTTTGAACGAAGAAGCGCGTCGGAGAGATAAGGAACCGGCCTCCGACCCGAAGATGTTGTTTACCGAATCGGATCGGGGAAGACAATGGAACCGGAGTCCGCAAAGACGGGAGAAGTCGGGGACCCGGTCGCAGTCAAGAGGAAGGCCCACATGCTTCCACTGTGGGAAGCCGGGGCACTTCCGAAAGAATTGTCGGCATTACCGAAAGGACAACGGAGCCGACGACACCGATTCGAAGAAGTCACCGGAGAGAAACGGTGCATACCGGGGAGCCACGGACCGGAGAGGTTCGGATCGGCGAGGGCAGGACCGGAAAGGAACAACGGCACTCGCGGCAAGTGAGGAAGAGATCATGCTCATCACCGAAGAAGGTGAACTAAACATTGCCGGCGATGAGACGACCTGGGTGGTCGATTCCGGAGCATCGTTCCACCTGACCCCGGAGAGAAGATACTTCTCATCCTACACAGCCGGCGAGCATGGCTGTGTTCGGATGGGAAATGAAGGTACGTGCCGGATTGCCGGCATCGGAGACGTGTGGTTGACAACCCCGACTGGATGCAAAATGCTGCTGAAGGATGTCCGACACGTTCCGGAGGTCCGACTGAACCTGATTTCGGCCGGGAGGCTAGATGATGAAGGCTACACGGGTAGCATCCGGAACGGTGTCATGAAGTTCAGCAAGGGGAGCTTGATAGTGGCTCGGGCCCGGAAGGTCAACACACTGTACCTGATGAATGCCTGGTTATGTCCGGAAGAGCTGAATGTGGCAGCCGACACTGCCGGTGAGCTGTGGCACAAAAGACTGTGCCACATGAGTGAGAAGGGGATGAGGAGGCTTGCAGAAGACAACCTTATTCCAGTGAAGCATGTGCACCTGGAGAAGTGCACCGATTGCCTGGCCGGTAAGCAGAACCGAACCTCCTTCCACTCAAGGCCACCGACGAGACGCAGCGCACCATTGGAGTTGGTGCACACCGACGTGTGTCAGGTAGAAACGAAGTCACATGGCGGAGCCCAGTACTTCGTAACATTCATAGATGATCACAGCCGAAGACTGTGGACGGCACCGTTGAAGACAAAGGACCAAGTGTTGTGCGTCTTCAAAGAACTCCACGCGAGAGTGGAAAGGGAATCCGGCAAGAAGCTGAAAGCGATACGAGCGGATAACGGAGGGGAATACCGGGGGCAGTTCGCGGAGTACTGTCGCTCGAAGGGAATCCGGCTCGAGTTTACTGTGCCGAAGACGCCGGAACTGAACGGGCTGGCCGAGAGGATGAACCGGACCATAATGGAGAGGGTCCGGAGTATGCTGGCGCATGCGAAATTACCCAAGGGGTTTTGGGCTGAGGCAATGTCGACGGCGACATATGTGATAAACCGATCACCCTCAATACCTTTGGACGGAGACACACCGCAGAGAGTGTGGACCAGTAGGGAAATATCTTACCGGCATCTGAAGGTGTTCGGGTGTCTCGCATACGTGCATGTGGCAAAGGACCGGAGAGGAAAGCTAGATCCGAAGACCCGGGCATGCATATTCCTCGGTTACGGCGACGACGAGTTCGGCTACCGAGTATGGGACCCGGTCGACAAGAAGATATTCAGGAGTCGAGACATCATCTTCATGGAGGACAAGACACTCGCCGACTGGGAGTCGGAGAAGAAGATGAAGAGCTCCAAGTCGACCGGTGAGGATCAACTCTATGAGGAGCAGTCCCGACCGGCAAGGGACCGGTTAGCACTCGAGGATCCGGCCGAAGACGGTGAAGAAACAGAACCGGCCGAAGAAGATGAAAATGATACCGGAACCGGCTCCGATCCCGAAATGGATTCGGATGAAGAAGAATCGGAGGAACCGGTTACCGAAGCTCCGGAACGGAGATATCCTCTAAGAGAGAGAAGGGCCCCCCGGAGATTTCCGGAACCAGAGCACGTGCTGCTAACCGACGAGGGGGAGCCGGAGAGCTTTGAAGAAGCAAAGCACGACACCCAGAGCCGCAGGTGGTTGAGTGCCATGCAGGACGAGATGGATTCCCTGCATGAGAACCACACATATGAACTTGTGGAGTTGCCGAAAGGAAAGCGGGCACTTCGAAACAAGTGGGTGTTCAAGCTGAAACCGGGAGATGCCGGAAACCCCCCGAGATACAAAGCCAGGATCGTGGTGAAGGGGTTTCAGCAGAAGAAGGGTGTCGACTTCGACGAGATATTTGCCCCGGTAGTGAAGATGACCTCCATCCGGACGGTGCTGAGCATAGCGGCAAGCATGGACCTCGAGGTAGAACAGATGGACGTGAAGACGGCATTTCTTCACGGTGACCTCGAAGAAGAGATCTACATGCAGCAACCGGAAGGATTCGAGAAGAAAGGGAAGGAGCACCTGGTATGCCGGTTGAAGAAGAGCCTTTACGGACTGAAGCAGGCTCCCCGGCAATGGTACCGGAAGTTCGACTCCTTCATGACCGACGAAGGGTACCTCAAAACGCAGTCCGACCACTGCGTGTTTGTGAAGAAGTTTGAAGGAGGAGACTCTCTAATACTCCTCCTGTACGTGGACGACATGTTGATCGTCGGACGGGACCAGGTCAAGATACGGATGCTGAAGAAGGCCCTTCACCGAACCTTCTCAATGAAGGACCTGTGTCCGGCGAGGCAAATACTAGGGATGCACATCATCCGGGACCGGAAGAAGAAGCAGTTGTGGCTGTCACAGGAGAAGTACGTGACAAAGGTGCTTAAACGGTTCAACATGTCGGAAGCAAGACCGGTCGGATCGACCCTCCCGGCAAACTGCAAGCTGTCCAGCAAGCAAAGTCCCAAGACAAAGGCTGAAAAGGAGGATATGATGAAAGTGCCGTATGCCTCAGCCGTCGGGAGCTTGATGTACGCCATGGTGTGTACGAGACCGGACATCGGATATGCAGTCGGAGCGGTAAGTCGGTACATGAGCAATCCCGGCAAAGAGCATTGGAACGCGGCCAAGTGGATACTCCGATACCTGAAGGGCACAGCGAATGTGTGCCTCCGATTCGGCTCCGGTAAACCCGAACTCGACGGTTTCACCGATTCAGATATGTCGGCTGATGCAGATACCAGCCGGTCCACATCAGGGTATGTGATGACGTATGCAGGGGGAGCTGTTTCATGGCAGTCGAGGCTGCAGAAGACGGTTGCGTTGTCAACCACGGAGGCGGAGTACATGGCGGCTGTTGAAGCCGGCAAGGAAATAATATGGATGAAGGACTTCATTAGAGAGCTCGGTATCCAGCAGGAGGAGTACCGACTCTACTGCGACAGTCAGAGTGCAATCCACCTTGCGAAGAACGCGGCCTATCACTCCCGGACGAAGCACATCCAGCGAAGATATCACTGGATCCGGGAAAGGATAGAAGACAAGGAGTTCGTGCTGACAAAGATCCACACGGACGAGAACGGGTCGGATATGCTGACCAAGGTCCTCACACCCGACAAACTGGAAGCATGCCGGAAGAGGATCGGATTGGAGAGACATCCCATGCTGAAGTGAAGGGGGAGTTTGTTGGGATTTCGGTCCCTTTCGGATGGGATGGTCGGATATCGGAGATGAATGCCGACAAGCCCGGTTTCGGTTTCGGATCCGGATGACGAAGACCCCGGTTTCGGTACCGGATGACGAATGTACCCGGAGAGCGATCCGGATGCAGGGACATATCCGTGAATATGTTCGCTATGGGCCCCTGAGGCTACAGTTGTAAATAGCCCAAAGTCATATAAGTATAAATATGACTTAGGGCAAACAGTTTTACTGTTGCTTGTCATTTTTCTGTTTTTCCACTTTAGAGAAGTGAAGAGAGAGCAGCCGTGAGAGAGAGATAGAGCGCGAGAGAGGAAGAGGTAGACGCCTCTGTGTATTTCCGCCGCCTGTGGCGAGGACAGCGAGCTCAAGGTCGTCGCCTTGCAGCTCGCCATTGTATACTTCTCTGTATAGTGTTGGTTTGGAGTCTTGTACTCCCGTGGTTTTTTTCCCGTATAGGGTTTTCCACGTTAATCCCTGTGTACTCGCGTTTTGTTTCTCTTTGTGGTTCCTATTTTCTGCTCCATCGATTCGCGCTTACTCGGTTGTGGCTGAGTGGTGAAGGTGAATAGAAGCTCCTATTCCTTACAGAAAAAACTTTCTTGAATCTTGACCTTTGAAGCGCTTATAGTCTACTTCTTACTTGTTGGGGAATGAGTGGAAAACCGTATTTCATAATTCCAATCTCATAAATGCGCCAAATGTTTTTCAACATATCATGAATGTATTGTTTGACATATTCATCATCATTTATCCGGATGACATTTTGAACTTTACCAAGACTCATGAGAAAACAACTACATATAACACACCTTGTTATATTCTCACATGATACATACATTAAGAAATTGAAAGATTTAAGAAACCATGGCCAACAACCCCCTCATCAACTTTTGGACTTAAACATTCTGGAATATATTAGGTTCTTGTGATCATTGTAAATATTGATCAGATGGGGTGAAGCTTCTAGTAAATGACTTCGATGTTCAAATGAATGTACGATGGCATAAGCTCATTGTTGTGAATATTATAATTGTTATTCATAAATTAAAAGCACATAGAACTATCTTCAAGTAATTCTTGATGCATTTATATTCATAATTTATAAACCCCTAGAAATGTTGTACATCATAGATCATGGTGTTTTACACTCTATAATTGTTTGCACCTTTGCCACATGTAGAAAGATTCCTTGTAGGGAGATTATGCATCCTATGCATTCCACTTGGTTGCAATCAAAACCACATTTTGCATGTGTTAGGCATCGAGACCATACCTCGTAATTGTCAAAAAACTTGGTGAACATGAATAGCATGCTTCTATGGCACCTTATCTAGGAGAGCCTACTTTTGATGGTCTTCTTGGATTCTAATAATTTATAATTAATGGAAATTAGCATCTTTAAAGTACCCATAGATTCAACTATTATCGCATGATAAATTTGTTATTTTGAAATAAACTACTATATGTGACTAATGGTAGTTCTCAACTCCAAATCTTACAACATTTCCATGACATTCCAATGGTGAGACATTTTAGAGTTTTTTGAAGTTGTTGGTGACCCAGTGTTGTAAATTTGTTGTGGACTGTTGAGATATCAAGCTCAATTAGTTTAATCTAGTTAGTCAACACATGTAACTTAGTAGTTACCTAGATCGAATCTCGTTATTGTGTTGACCTTAAGCCTTTAAATAGGACCTTGTACTTAAGTGGGATATTCTAGATCCTCCACTCCTTAGTACATTTAATATAGGACTTACACATAAGTACCTATGTTCTACCCACACATGTGCATCTTTACACATGGGTTGTATATATACCTCATTGTGGGTATTTTTGTATGTTGATGACACTTTTCAATATAGTCAATCATCCCCCATTTATCTTTGTGTTTAAGTGTAACTTCCTCTTTCTCTCTCTCTTCCTCTCACACACTCTCACGCGCATATCATACTAATCTTCCGTTGCTTAACGTAACCATATAATTAGTCGCTAATTAACCCTAGTTAATTACCTAATTACTTAACATGGTATCAGAGCGCGTGGTTTAGGAAATCCACTAAGCCCACCGCTTATTCGTGATTGTGTGTTCGAGACGCTGACGACAAATCCCGGCTATTCACTATCCACTACCGTAGTGCCGCTACGAAGGACGTGTACGCGACCAAGAGAAGAAAAACAAAACGGAAGACACAACAATCAACATGAACAAACAAATGGGAAGCTCACTCCCTAGTGAAAAGCTAGACTGAAGCAACTATTCATCTTGGGAGTACAAGATGAATCAATACCTTGTCGGCCAAGGGTATTGGAGCTACATCAACAGCGCACAAGAAAACAAACCCGAAACCACACATGCCAACTACCCAACGTGGGAGCAAGGCGCAAGTCGGGTAATGTATTGCTTGGCAACATGTGTAAACGGCCACATGCTTAGCCACATTCGTGATGCCAAGATGCCCAAAGAGGCATGGGAAAATCTCAAGAAGATTTTCGCCGCGGACACATCCGCGCGCAAGCTTCAACTCCGGCAAGAGTTGAACAACATACGACAAAAAGAAATGTCCATGACGGACTACACCGCCAAGATCAAGAGCATTTGCGACTCTCTTGGCTCCATCAACATTAACATCGACGAGGACGAGATGGTGCAAGTATGCTTGGGTGGCCTCGCACAACGATTCAACCTGTTGAGAATGGCAATCTTGGCGAGAGATACCCCTCCCTCGTTCTTCAACCTCCAATCAATGCTATTGGTCGAAGAAAACCACGTTCAACCAAAGACCAACACATCGGAAGGACAAATGCTCTTCTCCGATACGGATGGTGCCCATAGACGAGGTCGACGCGGAAGAGGTCAATTCGACCTATCCCACGAAGGGAATTCACAATTTCGGCAAGGAAACGGAAGCCATCGAGGAACCTTCACAAGAAGGGGGAGCTTCCACGCCGAACAAGGTCGGTGAACGACGCCACCTACATGCAACTATTGTGGCAAAATCGTCCATCGCAAAGAGGAGTGCCGAAAAAGACGAAGCGAGTTGGCCTCAACAAGCCGGCAACTCACAAATTACGCCGCGAACGCGGAATACGCAGACTACGGCGGACTCTTCGTGATGAGGCATAGAGCGAACTCTATGATGGCCTCCGATCCCGCAAACTCCGCAAGCACCTCCAGCTCCGAACACGCGTGGTTCGTAGACTCCGGTGCCTCGCACCACATGACGTTGCACCAAGTGTGGTTTCGCGACTTGCGAACGCCAGATCGACCCGGCTACATAGAGACCGGAGACGACACTCTACATCCCATTCGGCACATCGGAGATGTCCCATTCGGGAAAGAAGCGAGCAAACTTGCATCAAGAATGTCTTGCACGGGCCCACAATAACAAAGAATTTGGTCTCGGTCAGCCAAATCGTGGAACAAGGCATGCAAGTCCGCTTCAACAATGAAGGTTGCTTCATCGAGAAAGACGACCGACTCATAGCCAAGGGACGGAGAGACGGTCGCTTGTTCATCCTCCACTCAAACGAGGTAAAATCGGCCATGTACACCAAAGGTCTCAAGACCGAGACAAACATCGAGTTGTGGCACAAGCGAATCGGCCATGTAAACCTCCAACGGCTTCGCGGAATGTAATCAAAGGGAGTCGTAATCGGACTTCCGGCCTTCGAATCGAAACGAGTCGACCGAGTGTGTGAAGCATGCCAACTCGGCAAACAACATCGACTCCCATTCCCGAAGGAGAGCTCCGCAAGCAAAGGCCTCCTTGACATAATCCACTCGGATGTATGGGGACCGGCTCAAACACCGACGCTCGGCGGATGCCGCTACTACGTCACCTTCATCAACGACCACTCGCGCTACGCGTGGATATACCCGATGAAGAAGAAGAGCGAAGTGCTCTCCCACTTTCAAAGGCTCAAAAGCCAAGTGGAGAAAGAAACCGGTCGGCACATTCGATGCCTACGATCTGATGGAGGAAAGGAGACTTCTCCGACAAGTTCACCTCTTACCTCCAAGGTGAAGGCATTCGTAGAGAATTCTCATGCCGACACACTCCCCAATAAAAGGGAGTAGCGGAGAGAAAGAATCGGCAAATACTCGAGGTAGCACGCGCCATGATGCGTGAGAAGCACATGCCGAACTTCTATTGGGCGGAAGCGGCATCCACGACCGTCTATCTCATTAATCGATGCACCACAAATAGCGTGCACGACCTTACTCCATACGAGATCTTCGTTGGAAGAAAGCCCATCCTCTCGCACCTCAAGGTGTTCGGAAGCATTGCGAATGTACGCATCCCGAACGAAAGTCGAGAGAAGCCCGACGCGAAGTCGGAAGAATGTATCCTCATAGGATAGTTGTCCGCGAAAAAGGCGTACAAATGCTTCAACCCTTCAACCCGAGTAGTGCGGATAAGTCGCGACGTCGTTTTGACGAATCGGCATCTTGGTATAAGCCCGATGCGACTCCATCCGACCCGATCGAGGAAGAATTGAATGCCAATTCGGACAACGAAACTCGGCCAAGTCCTCCACCGAAGGACAATCCAAGCTCTACCGAGCTAATTGGCCCACAAGAGCCTCCATGCGATGAAAACACGTCGCGGCCAAGTCCGACATCGGACAAAGGCAAAGGTAAGATGCCCGAATACGAAGTCGAGGTCCACCCTGACGACCGTGATTTGGATGATTCGGCTCGCTCATTAGACAGTGAGTTTGGTGTACCCATCATGAGGACACTCGGAGTAAAGAAGGCGCTCACATCAACAAACGAGAAACTCCGCCGCTCATCACGAGCGAAAACCCAAGTCACTCGTTACACCTACAACGAGTATATGGCCCATCACTATGCCCTCACGATGAAGGCAGTGGCCGAACAAAAGCCCAAGGATCCAAGCCTTCGTCACAGGCTTGAGGGGGAGAATAAGCCGCGAAGAGCCGTGCAAAGAGCCATGCAACAAAGCCGTGGAGAGCCGCGCAACGAGGCCGCGAAGACACGGAGAACCGCGCAACAAAGCCGCGAAGACGTGGAGAACCGCACAACGAAGCTCCAAAGACACGGAGAACCGCGCAACGAAGCCACGAAGATGCGAAGAAAGCTGCGCAACACAGCCGCGGAGAGCCGCACAACGAAGCCGCGAAGACGCGAAGAAAGCCGCGCAACACCGATGCCGACGAAGCCGAAGGAAGCTAAACCGGACGTTGGACGCCTCACACTTGAGCTTGAGGGGGCGTGTTGAGATATCAAGCTCAACTAGTTTAATCTAGTTAGTCAACACATGTAACTTAGTAGTTACCTAGATCGAATCTAGTTATTGTGTTGACCTTTAGCCTTTAAATAGGACCTTGTACTTAAGTGGGATATTCTAGATCGTCCACTCCTTAGTACATTTAATGTAGGACTTACACATAAGTACCTATGTTCTACCCACACATGTGCACCTTTACACATGGGTTGTATATATACTTCATTGTGGGTATTTTTGTATGTTGATGACACTTTTCAATATAGTCAATCATCCACCATTTATCTTTGTGTTTAAGTGTAACTTCCTCTCTCTCTCTCTCTTCCTCTCACACACTCTCACGCGCATATCATACTAATCTTCCGCTGCTTAACGTAACCATATAATTAGTCGCTAATTAACCCTAGTTAATTACCTAATTACTTAACATGGACTACACTGGAGATGTGATATGCACATTGTTACTCAAAGTGTCATTGCAAACCATATGGGTTACTCCAACCCTTCCCAATTCTTGATCGTTCATAGAAACCCTTTGGATTTCTTGGATGCTTATCCATCTTTGGTTTTGATGTGTCACTCTCATTGTCTAGTGACTAAGTTGTCACATTTCGTTCAATATCTTTGTTGTCTCATTAGCTACCACTAGGATGGTTCAAGTGATTATTTGTACAAATATACTCTCTTCTTTGCCAACATGGGATAACATCCAAAATCTCAACAAATCTCGATGCAAAAGATTGTCCACCTAGACCCCAAGATGAATTCACATTACTCCTTTCATCATTTACATGATACTCAATTCACACACAAGAAGTTTTTAGATCACCATTGTCTTAACTCCTTAGAGTGTGTATGACTTTCACAAACGGAATTGAAAGTTTCAAATTGGGGATTGCATATGGATCTTATAAAATAATGTAAAAACCATCATGTCTTTGGGTTATCAACGACTTGAACATACACGATCTCTGATCAAATAAATGAAGTTTCATTTTGTTTCAATCTCCCTCCTTATATGCATCTTCGTAAGTGTTCTATGTATTAATTTTGGAACCTTATGCTTCAAGATCTAATCCAAACATTTTTGCTCCTCCACCCCTGGTTTAACTAGTTGATGGTCCAAAATATGTCGAAACAATTTTGGACTCCAATGTTGTGATAACACATTATAAGGTAGACTTTTGATGCATCAACATACATGAAAATCCCCCATCAACCAAACTTGATGACCCATGGATTGACAATTATGTAAGAGCGACCATACCTCAATGCAAAAATTCCCACTAATCTTATCACCACATCAAAATAATTGATTTCCATCACCAAAAAACATCATCATGGATCATTATGAAACCTTTATCACATAATCAATTTAATTTTAGTCCTTGCTCCTTATGAACAATTATATGCATAGATTTACTAACTCACTAATCAAGAATTACATAAGGATTTACTTGTATTATATCCTCTAAACTTGTTATTAGAGCCTATTGACCAACCCACCAATTCTAAACCCCTACTTATTTGGAGGACACAAAATTCTCCAAGAATAATTAAATTGTAAATGGGTGGGAAATCTTATACCTCACACTAAATTTTGCTACGAAAATTTCTTAGGTCCCTCCATTTTAAAATAATGTTCATTTTAATAGTATTCATATCTTTCATCGTAGTGAGCCCTTCTATTTATTCTTATGTTGTAGTTGTTGCCATTTTTTACTTATTCAACATTGATAGCTATTCTATTGCAATGTTCCTTTCCGTCATCACCTAATCTATGCCTTTGACCTTGATTTTCCTTATTCACCCGACTAGATGTTCCTTGATCCATGACCACACCAACCAACAATAAAGTAATATTTCTTCTATCTTCTATCTTTCTCTCTCCTCCAATATTGATTTTACATTGTAATGACATTCAGCCATGAAGGTCCTACACTAACCACATTTAGAACAATTCCTTTCATGTGTTCCATTTAAGCTTAAAACAAAGTCCCCTCGGTCAAGGAATATTCCTGTGCAACCACCCATGTCTTTGTATGTGTCCTACAACATGAAAATTCTATATTTATTTATAGAATTTGCATGAGCCACCTAAACTTTATGCATTTGGTGCATTTGGGTCATGAAATCAAGCAATAATCCATAATCACAATCACCCATGTAGAATACAGGTGTATAATGCTCATATTCACACTGTCCCACTTGTTATGTAATTATCTCAAAGGGGCAGTTGCCCTAGCCCAATTAATATATAATTGGCTTTGTAACCTAGTTCAAAGGGGGTTGTTGCCATTCTCTTATTGTAACATTTGGAATAATACAAAACTACACTATGCGCCTCTTTGTGTCTCTCCCTCTTTGTCTTTGATTTTGATTTTCGTCAAGTTGTCTTGTTCATCTTTGTTTCGAACCTATTCAAGTTGTCTTGTTCATCTCTGTTTCAATTTTTTTCAAGTTGATTTCTGCTACCATCAACTTGGTGTTCTTCAACAACTACATGTTGTTTCTGATTCTACACTGACAATCGCATCCCAAGACGATCTGGAAGATTGTCTCAACCACCAAAGAGTTACTCTCCTAGACTATTCTTCACAGACATCGACGAGCCGGCGTCATACGAAGAAGCATTGGCGTGTGCCGATTCGGCCACTTGACATTTGGCGATGGAGTCGGAGATAAACTCCATCCGGTAGAATAAGACATGGGACTTAGCCAAACTACTGAAAAGTCGACGTGCTCTTCTGTGTAAATGGGTTTATCAACTTAAAGTGACATTTGATTCAGCAAGTCCCAAATTCAAAGCCAACCTAGTAGCAAAGGTTTTCCGGTAGGAATATGGCATCTAGCTAGATGTGAAGACGACATTCCTCCACAGTGACATAGAGGAGGAAATCTATATGGAACAACATTGATCCGTGTTATTGTCATAATCTTTTTTTGATGAATTGGCTCATTGACATAGATCATTGTTATTAAAGTGTTGTCCATATCCTATGTGGAAGAAGTCCACTGTATTTTCAGTATGTTGAAAAGAAGTTGACCAAGAGAGAAACCAAAAAGGGAAGAGAATAATTCTTGTGTTGGTTAGACCCATTGAGAATTGTTTTGAATACCAAGAAACATTGCAATTACTTTCAGATATTTAATAGATTCTCTTGGTTGAAGAAAACCATATTGGGAACTAGAAATCCATCTTAGAAATCCAAAAGCTCTACCACAAGTCCAACCATTTTTGTGGACAAGGAAGAGGAAGAACACTTTTCAATGGAGAGAAAAACAAAAAAGGCAAGTATATGCATCCAAAGAATGCAATTTCCCAAATTTGATATGAATGATATAGGCAAAGAAAAAATCACAAAAGAGGGAAGACTTTTCAATGTAGAGGAAAGTGCCAAAACAATCTACAGTGTTAGAAAAAGATGAATGATGCCACCAATTATAGATGTTTCACTACCTATGCTGCTAAGAAAAAGCATTATGCACATGTGAAATCTTTTATGATTAACAATAACACTACTCCATATCAACAAGCACAAGTGAGTGACAAATATATGTTATATGTTGACTTTGGGGTTGTCCAACCACATGACTAGCTACAATAAGTGTTTTTGAAGCTAATAGGCATCCAAACAACCTACCTATGTAAAAATGAGTGATGATACCAATCACACAATCCTCCATTATGCAGATCCGAATTTTCCAATATCAATTGACATAATAAGAAGATCATCGAGAACCACATTTTACTTTTCCCTACTATCACCAAAAAACATGGAGCAAGAAATGTAACACTAATTCAATAACCAGGGGTGTTTCATTATAGGGCTCAAAGACAATGGCCAACTACGTTCTTTTGGAAGGAGGGAAGGGTGCACATTCACCTTGATTAACAATAATGTAAAACCCATCATGTATAGAAAGGGTTACAAGGCCATGGAAATGCAACCAAAGTAGATTGCCCAGAGCAAACTCAGATAGTGGAACGTTATAATAGAATAAAAGTATAGTCACATAGTGGAAATGATAGATGCTATGATAAGTAAGAAGCACACACCACACATGTATAGAGAAGACATGATATTCACGGCCATCTATACATCGAATCAATGCCCAACCATTTGGATGGAACTCCATAACAATGATTCAATGTAAGGAAGACAAAATTTTCACACTAAAAAGTGTTCAACCTTTTAATTTGTGTGCACATATTTCTAAGGTATATCTAATGTTGGAAAATTGCATCTTCTTGGGTTGTTGACTAGCACAAGGAAAATAAATGCTACAACTCCTTGACCTGCAATATTTTGTAAGTCGAGATGTATGTATGATGAGTTTCCATCATGGATGTAGGAAAATTGTTGTCAACCTTTCTTTGAGCTGAACCATTATCCCCATGACATTATGGGATACATGTGTGTTAGGAAAAACCGTTGGGTTTTGAACTAGGAGCATGTGACAATGAACTAAGAATTGTGGTGTCGAGGTAGAAGTGATATACAATAAATGAATATATATATATATATATATATATATATATTGATGTAATAATGTATGTATACACGCACGTGCACGCACATTTGAAACAATGAATATACTAACGATAACGGAAGTGATATGAAATAAAACCCTAAATCATAAATAATAAGATAGTAAATCCTCATATTAAGAACCTAACCATCTTTACCAAGAGGTATAACATAATTAAGAAAAATATTAAGTAAACCATATTTGAGAATAGCTTAGATATAAATCATCATACATGGGTGGAATATGAGCTATTTTAGAACCCCACAAGGTTAATCTCAAAGGATAACCACTTTGGCCTTTCATGTTTTCCCATTAATCCCTTCGTTGTGTGGCATGTATATGTGCGTGTGAGGAGATATATAGAAATGGACAATATGCAAAATATTAAGAACTTGCATTAAAAAAATCAAGGATAATTTTGCTGACAACTACAAATGATAATCAATACTCTATTTCAAATATTTGTAGTTTATATTGAATTTCTATTGAAGTATACGTAAAAGCTAGAACAATCTAATGAGGATGGGAGAGTAAGTGGGCTATCTAAGGCATTTACTTTAGTTAATTCAAAGACATCTCCTATTCACAAAGTTAGTGGTGGGATTTAGTAACATGTGTCACTCAAGAAGTGTATATTCACACTAAAGGTTTGTCATTGAGCTTGTTAACTTAACATTTTTTGAATGCTTTGAATGATGAAGTTTTGTTCTCTAATGAGGCATACGTTGAGGGCCCTAAGATATTTGTTGAGTTTTTTGTTTCCATTCGCATAGGTATTGAGCATGTTGTTCCTTCGGTTTCCTTGTCATGATTTGATATACCTAGGCTAATTCCCATGTGTTTTTTTACGTGGACCCAAATATATTTGTTCTTCCAATATGGTTTTCTTCACTCTTTCCCTCCACTTCTTTCTTTTTGAAATCTTATTCAACGTCATATTCATTGTGATGTTCACCTTCCATGGCCCTTTTCTTGGAATTTTTTCCATTTCCTTTTGTTATGCCCATTTGTTGTAGACTTCTTCCCTCCCACCTTCACTTTCCCCCATCTTGGTCAAGGCTAACTAGCCATGGGCCATGGGCCATGAGGTCTCTAGGAGTTCTTCACATCTTCCAATCCAAGTGGTCATCTTTTTTTCTATTTTTTCCGTCGTGTTCCTTCATCAAATATTCTTGCCTTCTCATCTTTGTTCTTTTTTCTCTTGATTGAGAATGATGATGATTTTATGAACACTTTCACAATTTTTGGTTTGGTCTCAATTGGGTCCTTGTGATATTTTATAGTATGACCTTTTGTTTCAACCCGTGTCTTGTTATTTATGGATAAAACACCCCCCATTACCAAGTTACTTTTTATATCTCTGTCGAAGAATTTGAAATTTTGATGGATGGTCTAGTTGCCCATTGTTCAATTCCCAAAATTGGATTTCAAAGAATGTCAAACCCATCTCTTGGATGCCCTTGAACCATCCCTTTCTTTTCTCAAAGCAGTTACATGCCGACATTAATTTAACCCAATCCATCCCAAGCCCATTAAGCTTTTCTTCATCGTCAAGAGAAAGTTCCCAACTCTTGCATATCCTCAAATTGCAACTTGTAGTCACCTTTGTGTGTTGTCAGTATGATATCTTCCGTCTCTTCACATCTACCCACTCAAAGAATTTCATGGTCATTCGGGGATGCAATCCTTCAAAAACTCTTTCGTGAAATCCACCAAGGCATTATCAAAGCCTATAAATTCTAGAGTTCAACTTTGAAAAGTTGCAAATAACATGCCTTGTTGTCCTCTTATGAAGCCTTTATTGCATTGACATGTTATTAACATTGATTAACTTGGTAATGCTACTCTACATTTAACTAACCATGTGGATGATCTTGTTAATCGCCTTCATGATGACATGTGCTCTATGATCACCATCTTGTGCATGATTTCCTCTTGTCGGGGTATCAGTCCTTGTAGCTCATTCATCTTGGGTCACAAAGTGTTGTTGCAAATTTTGAAGGATACACATACTACTTTCCATGTACATATTCTATTGTACTACCTTTAATGTTAAATCTAAATAACTTATATATTGTGTATGGTATGCATGTGTCTTTCAGTTTTTGCATATTTTGGAAACTAAAAAAGAGGTGGCATATTATGTTTGTTAAGTTTATTCCTCCACCACGTATGAGAAGTCTAAAAACAGAAAGATGAATGGCTTTACAGTGCACATGTGCACATTTGATTTATTTATCGTGTATAGACATGTACATGAAGACCTAACTACTAAAATAAATAAATAAAAGGACTCGAATGAAATGTGCTCAATATTGTCGAGACTCAACACCTAGAGAAAACATCGCAGTGGGGTCCTTTGTTAATTCCTCAACAACTTGCAAAAGTGGGATTTTATGTTGTGCCATCATACTTTTTTTTTATTTAACAAAAAAGAATATACTCCATTAGTTAAAATATACACAACTTAGATCCCATTATTGGGTAGGCCTTGGCTAAACTATCCTATCATTCATGAGTGATCTCACTTATTTACCTTACACTTTCGCATAAGTCTCTAGCCAAACTTTCATACACATCACCTTCATTCAATATCCCCCATGACATCTCGTTCAAACCCCTCTTTAAACTAATGGGAGGGAGGAACGACCATCTGGGTACTACATATTGCCATCGTATATCCATTCCATTCATTTGTTGTGGCCATCGGTGTAGTACACCAACGTTTTCTGAAATTCAGCTTCATTAATTCCGAAGCATCATAAATACCATCAATCCACTCATATTGAGGTCTCAATGTAGTTATTAGTGTGTGCCATATTAGCTTAATGGATTCAACTAGAGGGCATTTGTTTGCTGAAAATACCCTGGTACACCTTGTCGTCCATATACACCATATGGTAATGGGTGCAAGCAACGTCCATAGATTCCAATTTTTTGCTTCTACGGAATAACTGCAGGTACCTGTTGTAAGTGATCAGCCGAACAATTCCATTCTCCCCTCTGTACATAACTTTGCATGTGCTATTGTATTTTCCCACATCATCCTCAATACAATTCCAACAAGCATGTCCCGAGTTGAGGGTGAACGAACTAGAGGCATGGCAAAGCAAACGCAATGCCCTTCTCTATAGAGCCGCTGCCTTGCAACATTCCCATAGACAATGGGAAATGCTTTCTAATTGTCCACATGCAATACATCTAGGGTCTACATCGGGGCCTTTACCCCATGTCCCTACCGACAAGGCTCTATGCGCAATAAGCCATAAACACATCATTATCTTGCGGTCATTACTGTGATGCCATGTCATGGAATAGTAGAATAGAGTAGAACCAAGACGAGACTAAGAAGTAGGAGAGAGAAAAGAACAAGAACTTGACTTATGATTTCGTAACTAGTGTTGTTCACCTTGATTAGAATCAAGGTGCACTTGAGTATTTATACAAGAAGATAGAGGTATGTATGTTAACTAGGATTAGAGAATGCATGTATGCAAGCTAGGAATAGAGAATGCATGAGGATGCATGCAAGCTAGGAATTTCCAATGTTCAATCTACCATACATGAAGTTGGATTTTATACAAGGATACATAGATGGATGTAGCTAAGTTAGTAGCCTGGTTGCCCAATGGAGACCAAGAGGTCTCAGGTTCAATCCCTACCTTCCACCATGGGGTTGCGAATGTCATAGATGTACATGACATTATCCTCCCCCTATGCTGCCTCTGAAGATCTACGGTCGGCTTCTGTGGGTACCGTTGATGAAAAGCTTGAATGGCCTTGGGAGTATTTTGTAAATGTGTAATCGGTTCCCACGTGGCATTCTAAATGGGGTAACCTTTCCATAAGACCAAATATTGAAGTCGTCATCGCCGCAAGTGGGAATCGAGGATCTGGTCAACCTCATACTCCTCCCTTGTCGATAATTCCACGGGTGGTGGTGGAGGAGGTTGTCATCCCAGAATTCGAGATGGATGTTCCAGTTCGAGGAGAGAGACATGGAAAACATTGTGAATCTTGAATGTTGGAGGAAGCTTTAAGATGAGTGCGACTAGGTTGATTCGCTCGATGAGATGAAAGGAGCCTACCTTTTTGTAGTCTAGCTTTGCATAGGGATGGGTGGTGGCGATCTGGTGACGTAGCAACCAAACCATGTCACCGATTGCAAAGGTCGGCGTGGCCAAGCGATGACAGTTAGTGTGATCCTTATATTTTTTGCCAGCGATATGGAGCTCAAGGGAGAGGTCACGATGGACATCTTGTAAAGTGCGGGCATGCATCTCTGCCGAGGGATTGATGGAAATCGTAGGAATGGAAATGTTGAAACGAGGGTGCAACCCATAGTTTGCAAAGAATGGGGAAACCTTAGTTGAGGCATGATACTATTATTGTAGGCAAATTCCGCCATGGCAAGGAAGTCCACCCAATCCTCTTGTTGGTAGCATATTGTACACCTGAGGTATTGTATGAGGATTTGGTTGACTCTTTCAGCATGGCCATCAGTTTGAGGGTGGTACGTTTTTGACAAGTTCACAAACGTCTTGAATGTTTGTAGAAGTCGTCGCCAGAAGTGGGAGATAAATTGAGGACCTCGATCAGAGGTTATATCCTTGGGTATGCCGTGTAGACGAACGACATTTTTTAGAAAAGGATCTGCTGTCTCCTCTCCTGAAATGTCTTTTGAGCATGGGACAAAGTGAACCATCTTCGAAAACCGATCAACGATCACTAGCACCGTGTCATGGCCACCGACGCAAGGGAGGTCGGTTATAAAGTCCATCGAGAGAGAGGCCCAGGGTCGACTGGGAAGTGGACGCAGGTGGAGAAGGCGTATGGACGATGGTGAGCTGCTTTGGAGCAAGCACAAACGTCACATGTCTTGATAAATTCTTTGACAAATTTCCAAGGTTGGGGCCACCAAAACCCCCGAGATAGCAACTCCAATGTTTTCGTGACCCCAAAGTGGCCGACAAGAGGATCATCATGACAATTTTGTAGGACTTGAGTGGGACATGCTCTAGTTGGTACGTAAAGGAGGTGATTACGATAGAGTAGCCTATCTCAAGTTGTAAAGTGACTGAGAATCTGAGCTTTGCATTCCCTGGGATGGGTCGTTGATGCACGCCAGGATGTCGGTAGCAAATGGGTCTAACACGACGGCTTGGGCGATTTCGTTGAGAAAAGAATCATCATGGAACATGTAGGTTGCGAACATTTGGAGTTTATTGATTTGCAATAAACAATGTGATTGTTGAGAATATGCCTCGTCATCTGGGCATAGCGCAAAATCTAGTCATCGAGATGTTACCCGGACGGCAAAGGAGCTAAGGACGACAAAGACCAGGGTGTGAAAAGGGGAATTGTTATTTAGGAATCTGTTGAAATTACTAGTCTTAATATATAGATTAATATATGAGAAGATGTGGACGGACGGACCGGAATCGGTATGCCGATCCATATGTATTTTACCCATCCGGGTCTCGAACACTAGTACTAGCTTGCCGATTTTGAACATCTTTTCGTTTCCCTTCCGGTGCCGATCTACAAACGCTCTCCGTCGCCGTTGTTCCAAATCCAGGTGCATGATGCTCGCCAGTCAGTGTTCTTCTAGTTCACATAGAGCCTTTAACCGAATTGCCTCCGATTCCTTTTCATTGAGTCGTTCCCGAATCTGAATCCATAAGCTCGGTACCTGGAATTCGACCAGCATGACTGCCTCTAATCCGAATGCTAACCGGAACGACATTGTTCGGATGCTGGTTTTGTACGTTGTCTGGTAAGCCCAGAGCGCACTGTGCAGCTTTGTGTCCCAATCTGTCCGATTTTCATTGACGATCTTGCGCAGGATATGTTGGGATTACGGTCCCTTTCGGATGGGATGGTCGGATATCGGAGATGAATGCCGACAAGCCCGGTTTCGGTTTCGGAACCGGATGATGAAGACCCCGGCTTCGGAGCCGGATGACGAATGTACCCGGAGCGAGATCCGGATGCGGGGACATATCTGTGAATATGTTTGCCAAGGGCCCTTGAGGCTATAGTTGTAAATAGCCCCAAAGTCATATGTGTATAAATATGACTTAGGGCAAACAGTTTTGATATTGCTTATCATTTTTCTGTTTTTCCACTCAAGAGGAGTGAAGAGAGAGTAGCCGCGAGAGAGATAGAGCATGAGAGAGGAAGAGGTCGACGCCTCTGTGTATTTCCGCCGCCTGTGGTGAAGACAGCGTGCTCAAGGTCGTCGCCTTGCAGCTCGCCATTGTATATTTCTCTGTGCATAGTTTTGGTTTGGAGTCTTGTACTCCCGTGGTTTTTCCCGTACAGGGTTTTCCACGTTAAATCGTGTGTCCACTCTATTTCTCGCATTTCCCATTTTCTGCAACAACGATTCCTGTGTTTCCTTGGCTGTGGCCGAGAGGTGAAGTTTGGAAAGTGTCGATTAATTTTCCATCAATTTGGTATCAGAGCGAGCTGCTGCAGAAAATGGAAGGCGGCGGCAACGGGCAGCCGGGGATGATGGTGCTGAATGCGCAGAATTACGCCGACTGGAAGATCAAGATGGAGGATCTTCTGATTGTTCGGGACCTGTACGAACCGATTGACAGGTCGGAAATACCGAAGGGAGTACTTGAGTCGGAATGGAGGCTTCTGAACCGGAAAGCCGTTGCAACCATTCGGCAATACGTCGACGTGAGCGTTCTACAACATGTGGCGAACGACACCAACGCATATGAGATGTGGCGGAAGCTGTCGGGCCTCTACGAGAGGAAGAATGCGTTGAACCGGACCTCCCTGATGAGGAAGATAGTGAACCTCAAGTACCGGGACGGCGAGAGTATGGTGGAACACGTAAGCACGTTCATGGGATTCGTGAACCAGCTTGCGGCGATCAAGTTCCCGTTGGAGGATGCAATGCAAGCCATCATCCTGATGTGTACATTGCCGGAAAGCTGGGAGAACTTGGTGGTGACTCTCAGCACCTCCTGCACGGAAGATAACTTGTTCCTACAAACGGTAAAGACAAGTATTTTGAACGAAGAAGCGCGTCGGAGAGATAAAGAACCGGCCTCCGACTTGAAGGCGCTGCTTACCGAATCGGAACGGGGAAGACAATGGAACCGGAGTCCGCAAAGACGGGAGAAGTCGGGGACCCGGTCGCAGTCAAGAGGAAGACCCACATGCTTCCACTGTGGGAAGCTGGGGCACTTCCGGAAGAATTGTCGGCATTACCGAAAGGACAACGGAGCCGACGACACCGATTCGAAGAAGTCACCGGAGAGAAACGGTGCATACCGGGGAGCCACGGACCGGAGAGGTTCGGATCGGCGAGGGCAGGACCGGAAAGGAACGACGGCACTCGCGGCAAGTGAGGAAGAAATCATGCTCATCACCGAAGAAGGTGAACTAAACATTGCCGGCGATGAGACGACCTGGGTGGTCGATTCTGGAGCGTCGTTCCACCTGACCCCGGAGAGAAGATACTTCTCATCCTACACAGCCGGTGAACATGGCTGTGTTCGGATGGGAAATGAAGGTACGTGCCGGATTGCCGGCATAGGAGACGTGTGGTTGACAACCCCGACCGGATGCAAAATGCTGTTGAAGGATGTCCGACACGTTCCGGAGGTTCGATTGAACCTGATTTCGGCCGGGAGGCTAGACGATGAAGGCTACACAGGTAGCATCCGGAACGGCGTAATGAAGTTCAGCAAGGGGATCCTGATAGTGGCTCGGGCCCGGAAAGTCAACACACTGTACCTTATGAATGCCTGGTTGTGTCCGGAAGAGTTGAACGTGGCAGCCGACACTGCCGGTGAGCTGTGGCACAAGAGACTGTGCCACATGAGTGAGAAGGGGATGAAGAGGCTTGCAGAAGACAACCTTATTCCAGTGAAGCACGTGCACCTGGAGAAGTGCACCGATTGCCTGGCTGGTAAGCAGAACCGAGCCTCCTTCCACTCAAGGCCACCGACGAGACGTAGTGTACCATTCGAGTTGGTACACACTGATGTGTGTCAGGTAGAAACGAAGTCACATGGCGGAGCCCAGTACTTCGTAACATTCATTGATGATCACAGCCGGAAGCTGTGGACGGCACCGTTGAAGACAAAGGACCAAGTGTTGTGCGTCTTCAAAGAACTCCACGCGAGAGTGGAAAGGGAATCCGGCAAGAAGCTGAAAGCGATACGAGCGGATAATGGAGGGGAATACCGGGGGCAGTTCGCGGAGTACTGTCGCTCGAAGGGAATCCGGCTCGAGTTTACTGTGCCGAAGACGCCGGAACTGAACGGGCTGGCCGAGAGGATGAACCGGACCATAATGGAGAGGGTCCAGAGTATGCTGGCGCATGCGGAATTACCCAAGGGGTTTTGGGCTGAGGCGATGTCGACGGCGACATACGTGATAAATAGATCACCCTCAGTACCTTTGGACGGAGACACGCCGCAGAGAGTGTGGACCGGTAGGGAAGTATCTTACCGGCATCTGAAGGTGTTCGGGTGTCTCGCATACGTGCATGTGGCAAAGGACCGGAGAGAAAAGCTAGATCCAAAGACCCGGCCATGCATATTCCTCGGTTACGGCGATGACGAGTTCGGCTACCGAGTATGGGACCCGGTCGACAAGAAGATATTCCGGAGTCGTGATATCATCTTCATGGAGGACAAGACACTCGCCGACTGGGAGTCGGAGAAGAAGATGAAGAGCTCCAAGTCGGCCGGTGAGGATCAACTCTACGAGGAGCAGTCCCGACCGGCAAGGGACCGGTTAGCACTCGAGGATCCGGCCGAAGACGGTGAAGAAACAGAACCGGCCGAAGAAGCTGAAAATGATACCGGAACCGGCCCCGATCCCGAAATGGATTCGGATGAAGAAGAATCGAAAGAACCGGTTACCGAAGCTCCGGAACGGAGATATCCTCTAAGAGAGAGAAGGCCCCCCCGGAGATTTCCGGAACCAGAGCACGTGCTACTAACCGACGAGGGGGAGCCGGAGAGCTTTGAAGAAGCAAAGCATGACACCCAGAGCCGCAGGTGGCTGAGTGCCATGCAGGACGAGATGGATTCCCTGCATGCGAACCACACATATGAACTTGTGGAGTTGCCGAAAGGAAAGCGGGCACTTCGAAACAAGTGGGTGTTCAAGCTGAAACCGGGAGATGCCGGAAACCCCCCGAGATACAAAGCCAGGATCGTGGTGAAGGGGTTTCAGCAGAAGAAGGGCGTCGACTTCGACGAGATATTTGCCCCGGTAGTGAAGATGACCTCCATCCGGACGGTGCTGAGCATAGCGGCAAGCATGGACCTCGAGGTAGAACAGATGGACGTGAAGACGGCATTCCTTCACGGTGACCTCGAAGAAGAGATCTACATGCAGCAACCGGAAGGATTCGAGAAGAAAGGGAAGGAGCACCTGGTATGCCGGTTGAAGAAGAGCCTCTACGGACTGAAGCAGGCTCCCCGGCAATGGTACCGGAAGTTCGACTCCTTCATGACCGACGAAGGGTACCTCAAAATGCAGTCCGACCACTGCGTGTTTGTGAAGAAGTTCGAAGGAGGAGACTTTCTAATACTCCTCCTGTACGTGGACGACATGTTGATCGTCGGACGGGACCAGGTCAAGATACGGATGCTGAAGAAGGCTCTTCACCGAACCTTCTCAATGAAGGACTTGGGTCCGGCGAGACAAATACTAGGGATGCACATCATCCGAGACCGGAGCAAGAAGCAATTGTGGCTGTCACAGGAGAAGTACGTGACAAAGGTGCTTAAACGGTTCAACATGTCGGAAGCAAGGCCGGTCGGATCGACCCTCCCGGCAAACTGCAAGCTGTCTAACAAGCAAAGTCCCAAGACAAAGGCTGAAAAGGAGGATATGATGAAAGTGCCGTATGCCTCAGCCGTCGGGAGCTTGATGTACGCCATGGTGTGTACGAGACCGGACATAGGATATGCAGTCGGAGTGGTGAGCCGGTACATGAGCAATCCCGGCAAAGAGCATTGGAACGCGGCCAAGTGGATACTCCGATACCTGAAGGGCACGGCAAACGTGTGCCTCCGATTCGGCTCCGGTAAGCCCGAACTCGACGGCTTCACCGATTCGGATATGTCGGCTGATGCAGATACCAGCCGGTCCACATCAGGGTATGTGATGACGTATGCAGGGGGAGCTGTTTCATGGCAGTCGAGGCTGTAGAAGACGGTTGCGTTGTCAACCACGGAGGCGGAGTACATGGCGGCTGTTGAAGCCGGCAAGGAAATAATATGGATGAAGGACTTCATTAGAGAGCTCGGTATCCGACAGGAGGAGTACCGACTCTACTGCGACAGTCAGAGTGCAATCCACCTTGCGAAGAACGCGGCCTATCACTCCCGGACGAAGCACATCCAGCGAAGATATCACTGGATCCGGGAAAGGATAGAAGACAAGGAGTTCGTGCTGACGAAGATCCACACGGACGAGAACGGGTCGGATATGCTGACCAAGGTGCTCACACCCGACAAGCTGGAAGCATGCCGGAAGAGGATCGGATTGGAGAGACATCCCATGCCGAAGTGAAGGGGGAGTTTGTTGGGATTACGGTTCCTTTCGGATGGGATGGTCGGATATCGGAGATGAATGCCGACAAGCCCGGTTTCGGTTTCGGAACCGGATGATGAAGACCCCGGCTTCGGAGCCGGATGACGAATGTACCCGGAGCGAGATCCGGATGCGGGGACATATCTGTGAATATGTTTGCCAAGGGCCCTTGAGGCTATAGTTGTAAATAGCCCCAAAGTCATATGTGTATAAATATGACTTAGGGCAAACAGTTTTGATATTGCTTATCATTTTTCTGTTTTTCCACTCAAGAGGAGTGAAGAGAGAGTAGCCGCGAGAGAGATAGAGCGTGAGAGAGGAAGAGGTCGACGCCTCTGTGTATTTCCGCCGCCTGTGGTGAAGACAGCGTGCTCAAGGTCGTCGCCTTGCAGCTCGCCATTGTATATTTCTCTGTGCATAGTTTTGGTTTGGAGTCTTGTACTCCCGTGGTTTTTCCCGTACAGGGTTTTCCACGTTAAATCGTGTGTCCACTCTATTTCTCGCATTTCCCATTTTCTGCAACAACGATTCGTGTGTTTCCTTGGCTGTGGCCGAGAGGTGAAGTTTGGAAAGTGTCGATTAATTTTCCATCAGGATATTCTATAGCGTTTTGTTTGTTGACTCAGCTAATCCGTTGGCTTGTGGGTAGTACGGGGTGCTCCGTTTATGTACTACCAGATAGAATGACGTCAAGCTCTCCACTACATGTCCAAGAAAGTGCCCTCCTTGGTCTCTTATCAGCTCTATGGGGCATTCGTACCGGAACCAAATGTATTCGTATAAGAATTTTGCCGTCAATCGTCGCGGTGTTGTCTCATAGGGCTTTGGCTTCCACCCATTTAGTGCAATAGTCCGTCGCGACGATCACATACCGGTTGCCAGTTCTCATTGCCGGTGGTTTAAATGGTCCAACAAAATCCAGTCCCCATTTCTGAAATGGTTCTAGCAGTAGTACTGGCTGGTGCGGCATCCTAGCTTGTTTCGTTGGCTAGCTCATTCGCTAGCATAGATCACTCTTTCGCATACTGGACTGCGTCTTTCAATGTAGTCGGCCACCATAGGCCACTTTTCCATATCTTCCTTGCCGTAGCATCCCCGGCATAATGGCCTCCCGCGACTCCGCAGTGTGCTTCCCGTAATATTACCTCTTTCTCGTCACTGCGCACCACTCGTCGCCATATACCATCCGCACCTTTGTGGTATAGCGTGTCCCGTAATAAACAAAAGTGTCGGCTTTGTACCGCCAGGTGTTTCCTTTCGTCCCGGTTCATCTCCTCCGGAGGCAATCCGGTACTCAGAAATTGGTGCATATTTGTTAGCCACTTATCTTCTGGTGCCACCGTTTCATCTGTTGCCCTTTCCGCGGTGACTCGAAATAGCTCAGCATCCGGAAACTTGTCCGGTACGATCCCGAATAGGTGCCGGTTGGCACCGTTTTGTACTTCGCACCGGTGACCTATATAAAGGCCCAGTTATAATGTAGTCATTAACGGAGAGTAATATAAACCTTTTGTCTAATCATTGAGTATTGTTCACCATTCTGTGCTTATTGTATATCTTACGCGTGTTAATGATGTATTGCTAAGTAACCGATTAAGGTCCAATTAAGCGTTGTGTTGTAAGTTATCTCGCCGTAACACCCTTTGGTGAAGTGTCTTAAGTGGACACCTTGTGTTAGGCTGTTGTCCGGCCCTAAGGATTAACACAGTTTTTGGCGACCATGATTCCTGCATAATCACAGTGAACAGCGGCAGGAATGGATGACTAGGCCAATAGACGACCCGGTTACGGAGAGAGCACGAAGACTTGCTAAACGGCGAAGGCGGCGAGAGGCTTTCCAGCAAGCGGCAGAAGAAATCCGATCGGATCGATCATTTTCCAAAGTGATCCGGAAAGTGGCGGAGGAGTCGCTCCGTCTGCAACAAAATGCCTACCCGGACGAAGGAAGCAGCTTAAGCAGTCTCCGGGAAGCGGAATCCCTTCTCCAGGCCTTGGACGGAAGAGACGGAGAATCCAAAGCATTTTCGGCGCTGGAATCGGATTCGGAAGGGGGTTACAGCGCGCACATGAACTATCACAGCAGTAACGACACCCTAGGAGGACTAGAGGACGAGGAGTCGGATACATTACCGACACCGAAACCAGAATTGTCAGACCGAGAACCCCCGGCACTAGACGTGGAGTAACCTCCGGAGACGGAAGAGGACAAAGAAAGACCTCCGACATTGGAAGTCGAGCTGGCAACATTGAAGGAGGACCGGCAAAGACCTCCGACAGAGGACCAACCATGACCTCCGACGCCGACGGAAGAGCAGGAAAGACCACCGACACTGCCAGCCCGCACACCGACACCAGACGATGACATGTTGTTCCAGTACCCCAAGTATAGGGATGACCCGGACGTGGAGGCTCATGTTCACGCGTTTCAACAAACATGGGAGGTGAACCATGTGTCACAACGGTTAACCACGGCTGAAGAGGAACGATCTAAGATAGCCGAATTCGGCGTGACATTGGAAGGACCGGCCGCCAGATGGCACCGGACGCAGGACCCCAGCACCATCACCACCTTTGCAGACCTGAAAGCTAAATTCTTGCACTTCTTTCAGAAGGAGGTGGACCAGAGAGAAATGGTGGGCCTATTTTATACCATCCGGTAGGACCCTGGGGAGAGCATTCCGTAGTTGGTCATCTGGTTTCAACGAATGCACAGTCAGCTTACCCGAAAACCTCCGGAGGAAGAAACACGGGCTATATTCTTTGTTAATCCTAGGGACGGACAACAGCCTAAGACAGGGTGTGCACTTAGGACACTTCACCAAAGGGTGTTACGGCAGGATTACTTACGACACAAAGTTCAATTAGACCTTAATCGATTACTTAGCAACACATCATTAACACGCGTAAGTTATAACAATGAGTACAGAACGGTAATTAATACTGAAAGATTAAGGCAATAAGTTCTATTAATTATCCGTTGTCGATTACATTGTAACCAGGCCTTTATATAGGTCTCCGGTGCGAAGTACAAAACGGTGCCAACCGGCACCTTTTTGGGATCGGTCCGGATCCGAATCAGCATATCGATTGCGGTCCGTCCGTCCACATCTTCTCATATATATTAAGACTACTAATTACAACAGTTCCCGAATAAACTATCCCTTTCATAGTCTGGTCTGGACCTTCTTAAGCCTTCTTGCCGGCCGGGTAACACATGGCACGCCCGTGGGACAATATCTTGTACGTCGAACCCATTATCCGGCCCTTTTACGCTTCGTCCAAAATGTCTAGAATGCTGTGCTCCAGAATTTCCAATGGCTCGTCGGGAATCTGTTGTGGTTGTTGTTCCGTTTGTGGCTATGGCTGCTTCGTTTATGCGTTCTCCATTTGGGGTGCGGCTCTGTTTGTCGCACTGGCACCGTCATTTCCTTCGTTGGTTCCTTCGTCGGAGTTGTCTGTGGCTGACTGACCCCGGCCTAGTCCCCGTCTGGTCCTTGTATCGGCGATGGTTCCTCATCACTAAGGTTGACCGTTGCTGCCTTCCTCGGTTTTTCTTCCCGAAGCCGGGACCGCTCATAGCTCTCAAACTGGATTTGAGCCTCTAGCCGATCGTCGTCCAGTTGACCTAGGAGCTGCCGGACCTGCAACAATTGTTCATCCGCCAAGGCTGTGAAATCTTCGGCCAGCTCATCCCTTATGGCGGTGAAGTCCTCCGATGTCAGCGTATAACAGTCGTCACCCTCCTTCCGCCGGTTTTCCACGTCCGCCCTGAGCAATTCGAGTTCCGTCGTATTCTGTGCCCATTTCGTCCACCATCGCACAGAGCTCTCATCAATAAAGCTTTTGGTCTTGGTGAGCCATGACTGGAGGATGCACTGGATCCGTTCAGTTCCCATCCGTGATTTGTTCTTTGTGGCTTGTCGCTCCTCTTTCAATTGCTTGATGATTCGGACCGTGTCCGCCTCCTGCTCCCTATAATGCGATAATTGACTTTGATAGGTTGTTTGCAACCTCTGTAACACCAATGTCGCCCTTTCCTTTTCTTCATGGTTCTGCTTGTGGAGCTCCATCCGGTCCATCACCGCTTCCTCCAATAGCTTGGAACTCTCAACTCGTTCGTCGGCGAGTGCCGTTGTGGCCCTATCAACATCTTGCTGGAGCTCGGCCATCCGTTCCTGCTGTTGAATATACTCCATCTCCAACTACTTGTAGTCCCGGTGCAGATGATCAAAATCATCGGTCTTCTGCTTCAACCTCTGGTTGATCTGCCTACGCGCGTGGTCCTCCCAGTCCTTCTGTTGACGGAGTTCTTCCTTCAGCCTTTCAATTTTTGTCTCCACCATCCGTCGCAACTTGTCTTTCTCCTGCAACAATTTCTCTTTTTCCTGCTTTAGCCGGCCGTACGCGTGATGTCCTTTAAGCAGGTTTTCCTCTGCCCGGCGGAGGTTCTCAGCAGTCTTCTTTAATTCTTCTTCGGCCGCCTTCTTCAAGTCGCGTTCACGGCTCCGTAATGCTTCTTGTGCGGCAAGTTCGTCTCGTAATTCCGCAAGCTCTTGGGCTTGCGCTGCATCTTTCTCCGGGACAGTTTCCGTCTCCAGGGTCTTATTCATATGTACATCAACCGGAGTCACCGGTGCTTGGTTCTGCGTTACCGTTAAGGCCATTTTGGCCATGTCTTCGGTAATCCGATCCAAGTCTTGTTCGAGGCTCCGGATCCTTGACCGGGCCGTCTCCAGTTCATCGGTTGTGACGAGCAACCGTTCCGTTTGCGCTCTTTCTTCCGCCTCTATGCATCCGACTACTCCGGCAATTTGTTCTCCTATCCACCGGAGCCATTGGCTGCCGGTGCACTGTTGTTGCGTCTGCACGGCGGGTTGGCTGATGGGTTCACTTGCCGGTGGCTGGTCCCGCCTTACTGCGTCGAGCTGCACTTCTGGTTTTGCCTACTGACCACTTTGCCGTTGTGGCTCTTGGTGTGTTTCGGCTAGCCGCCGCTTGTCTGCTTGTTCTTAGCTGGTTGAGGAGGTTGGCCTTTGTATAACCGGCTCTTGAGTTACGGGGCTTGCCGGTGCTGCCTGTTGTGCAGGGACTTCTGTTACTGGTTCCATCCGAACTGGTTCCGGTGCCTCCCTTGGCGTGGGATGCTCAGTATGAGTTCTGGGCGTTCCAGCCTTCTGTGGGTCCGAACGCTTCCCGACTGATTCAACGGTGCTCTTCATCGGCTGCCGCTGGAGGTGCTCCGTAGGTTCTTCCTCCATTTCCTCTGCTTGAGTCCCGGCATTCATTCTTGCCGCAAGGGTGTCCGTTTCTTGTTGCACCGGTCGGTGGACTGGGCTCCTCAGGGGCCGTGCCGGTGTCTCCTCGTGTGTGTCCGTCGGCCGCTTCCGGCTGGCGTGCTCCTTTGCCGCCTTCTCTGCGTCGGCCGTCTTCCCCTTAGTGGCCTTGGAGGCCAACAATTGTTGCCGTTTCGAAGCAGGTTTCGAGGTGTCGTCTGTTGCTCTTCCCCGCTTCTTGGTCTGGACGGACTCGACGGTGGCGCCAATAGTGTGAGCCATTGCGTCACCGCATGCCATATTTTCCGGCCTTCCTTGTCATCCTTTCCTCTTACGATATCAAGAGCCGTACACAACCCGTCGGCGATCAACACCGGCCAATCCACCTTGACCCCTTTGTACGTCGCTATAATCAAGCCTGCTCGGTTCTGAGGCATAACGGGGGGTCGAGGGTATACGTGGCCGAGTCGAGGGTATACGTGGCCGAACTTATGGAGTACACGGTGTCGCGTTATTATGCGCGTGCGTGGAGAACAAGGCGGGACCACTGGGGTCTTGGACCGAGGAATAAGTGGGGAAAAGAGAGAGAGAGAGAGGGAGAGAGAGACACACTCACACACGGATAGACAAAGAAGCGCGCGGGAACGCACCCCAATCAACACAACAGACACAAGTTGGGCAGGAGATAGAGTATAAGAACGCGTTGTCGTGAAGAAACCCGTCCCTTAGCGCAATCGGTGCATAGCGCGCGTGAACCGGCTCTTCGTGCATGCGCGCCCTTAATGTATATAATAGGGAATTAAGTACATAGGTGAATCCTGGGTAGTTAGATTCGGTAGGTAGGAAGTAAATGAGGGAGACAGCTCCCTTCTTGACGATATAAAGGAGAGGGAGACGCAGGGAGAAGCGATCGCGCATTAAGGAGGACGAAGTGCTGTCGGACCGTAACCGAACGCTTCTCCTGTGTTCATTTTCCATCGCTCTTCTCTGCAGGTTTTCGGGAGGCTTGCGCTGCTTCGAGGAACGCCCGTGTGCTTCCGGCAGCACCTCCACCCTTTTCTCCTTTCGTGCGCAGACGAACAAGCATCGGCATCTGTTCGCCGGCCTGTTCGGTTGTAACCGCTCGCGTGCTCTATTGTGTATTTGATATTCGTTAATATACAAACACTTGTGCCCCCCTGTGTTTCTTTGCTCATACGTGACCGGGCATCTCTCTCTTTCTCTTTCCCCTTCTATCACCTGCTCTTCGGTTCAAGACCCCGGTGGTCCCGCCTCGTTTCTCCACGCACGCGCGTAGCAACGCGACATATTTGGTGAACCCGACGTGAAACAAGGCGGCAGAGGAGCAGAAGATGAGGGGGTCAGATCTTGCAGAGGCCATGGTGTCGAATACCTGTGTATAATGGACGTATTCACACCATCCCGTTTTGGCCATTTATGTAATTAGCATAAAGGGCAGTTGCCCTAAGTCGGTCACTATATATAGTGACCTTGTAACCTCTTTGTGAGGTTGGTTGTTGTATTGTTGCTTTATCAAATAAGAAACGCTTTTGTGTCTCTCTCTCTCTCTCTCTCTCTGTGCAACGACCTACATTCTGTCATACACAGGGAATAAACAGGAATCGAGTGCTTCAAGATCTTCCGCACAGACGACATTGCTTCCAACATCTGGTATCAGAGCCTGCACAGTAGTCGGTCCCTCAATCCGCTGTCGGCCGTCGTCTCTGCATTCGGTTTCCTGCGTCATTCGAAGAAGAGAGAAGAAGAAGAAAAACCAGGTTTGCATCTCATCGCGTTAGATCATCTTTGTTTGGAGTAAGCCAGCAGGTTGTACTCCGCTCCCCGTGATCGTAACCGCTTGAGGTGAAATCCCCTTGTGCAACTCTGACAACAACCCAAATTCGTGCTTCATCTGGCTGATCGACATTCGGGAGGATCAGTCGGATCCGTCTCTCTCGTCGCTGCAGTCAACCGAAGCAAAATCGGTTCAGATAATCGGTTTTAATAATCGGTATTCGGCATATATATCCGAAACGAACCAGGCTCCGACTCGGCAACATTCGGGAAGACCAGTCGGTTCTGTCCCTCAAGCTACCGAAGTCAATTCGAGCAAGTTCCGAAGCCGAACCGACTCGGGTTCAAATCTGACTAGAACGATATCGGGTGAGCCAACCGGCTGCACTCCAACAAGGTTCGTAGTCAACTTCGAACCGAGCTTCGTCAACTGAAACCGAATTTGATGGCATCAACATCCGGCTCGTCAGAAATGAGTCTACGAAAGTTCGATGGATCGAACTTCAACTTCTGGAAGGAACAAATGCAGGACTATCTCATAGTCAAGGGGCAGATCGATCCCATCGAAAATGAAGAACCTCCAGAAGGATACAAACCAATTGAGTGGCAAAAGCTGGACAGAATCGTCCGCGCCACGATTCGGATGCACCTATCGGAATCAGTATACTTCACAGTGCAATCGTGTACGACAGCATTCGAACTGTGGAAAACACTGTCGGACACTTACGAAAAGAAGGTCGCCGCAACAAAGATGTTTCTGATCCGGCGCCTCTACAACTTGCGGATGAAAGAGTCCGATTCGGTTCAAGCACACCTCAATGAGTACGAAAGCATAAGCTCCCAAATCTCGTCACAGGGGACGGCAATCGAGGATGAACTCAGAGCAATGATACTCATGAGTAGCCTTCCCTCATCATGGGAAACTTTCGTCACAACCGTGTGCAACGCGTCAACCACGGCTGTTAAATACTCCGAAGTCACGAGCGCAATCCTGACCGAAGCAGCTCGGAGAAAGTCTTTCGCCAAAGACTCAACAGACGACGCTTACGTAGTACAAGGTTCGACAGACCGATCGAACATACGAGGAAGAGATTCCTCACGACCGCCGAACAATCAGCGAAGACGGAGCCAGTCACGGGATCACCGAATCTGCAACTACTGCAAGAAACCCGGACACATCAAAGCCGACTGCCGCGCACTCAAGAACAAGAACAACAAGAAGAGTGGCCGGCATGAGGAGATCAATTACGTCAGCTTCTCAGCTGATGTACTACCGGACGACCCGAATATACTATCAATCGAAAATCCAGTCGGATCAGAAGTTCTACTCACGACTGAAGAATCGAGCACATGGCTCTTAGATTCGGGCGCGTCATTTCACGTGACTCCTCATCGATCCCAATTTCGGCAATATACGATCCGTCACTCCGACTCAGTTCGGGTCGGCAACTCACAACACTGTGACATCATCGGAATCGGCACAGTAGAGCTCAACCTTGCCGGTGGCTCTACACTTGTACTCCACAATGTCCGACATGTACCCGAGCTCTCAAGGCCATTGATCTCAGTCGGACAACTAGATGAAGACGGCATTCGTGCCGGTTTTTCTTCGGGAGGGTGGACACTCCACAGGGGGAACCTCCTGCTTGCTAGAGGACCTAAGATACACTCCTTGTATCCGTTACATGTTACACTCAGAGAGGGTAACCTGTTTTTGGTGGATATTCCTGTGTCATCACTATGGCACCGAAGATTAGGACACCTCAGCAAGGCCGGCATCACGCACCTATCCAGAGCCGGATACATCCCCAAACTCTCCTTCTCGGACCATCAATTCTGCGAGCATTGCCAGTATGGCAAACAAGCAGCCGCATCACACCCGACATCCGCACCAAGAGAAACGAGACCTCTCGATCTAGTCCATTCGGACGTCTGTGGCCCAATGCCGCATCAGTCTCTAGGCGGTGCCTCTTACTTCGTCACTTTTATTGACGACTCGACTCGAAAGGTGTGGGCTTATCCAATTCGCACTAAAGATCGTGTCTTCTCGATCTTCACCGACTGGTTCGCTATGGTAGAAAATCAAACCGACCGAAAGCTGAAATGCCTTCGGACCGATAATGGGGGAGAGTTCAAATCCAACGAATTCGTCAAATTCTGCCGACAACGCGGCATCCGACATGAATTTACGGCACCACACAGTCCGGAGCAAAACGGGATTGCAGAACGAATGAATCGGACAATCCAAGAAAGGATAGTTTCCATGCTCCAACACTCCGGACTGTCGGATGGCTTCTGGGCAGAGGCTCTACTCACGGCAGTACACATAATCAATATGTCGCCAAGTAGACCTCTAGGACTTCAAATTCCTCAGGAACTATGGATCGGCAGCAAGCCGAATTACGACAAGCTGAGGATCTTCGGATGCGAGGCGTACGCCCTTATTCCGAAAGATGATCGCCGAAAACTTGCACCTCGGTCCAGGAAATGCATTTTCCTTGGATATGGATCAGACGGCGAAATGGGATACCGACTCTGGGACCCCGAACGCAGACAAATCGTTCGAAGTTCGGACGTTGTGTTCAACGAGTCGGCTATGAATCCATCAGTCGAAAAACCGATCGAAGTCCGAAGGGTAACATTCTCCGATGTGCCGACCCTTCAAGAAGGCCCCGCTCTTAACACACGGTCAGCTTCACGGGTAGCTGAACCTTATCCTACCGACTCGGACAACTCTGACTCGGCACAGCCGAATGATTCGGTTTCGGACCATCCGACCTCGATACCCGATGCGACCAGTCCAATCATACCTCGACGATCCGAGAGACTGTCGCAACCTCCGGAGAGGTATTCTCCTGGAATTTTGTTCACCGACGCCGGCGAACCGACGTCTTACGAAGAAGCATCGACATCTGTCGATTCGGCCACCTGGCATCTGGCGATGGAGTCGGAAATGCACTCCATCCGTGCAAACAAGACTTGGGATCTGGTCGAATTACCTAGGAACCGACGTGCTCTTCCTTGCAAGTGGGTTTATCGACTAAAAGAGACGTCTGATTCGACCACCCCAAAGTACAAGGCCAGATTAGTTGCGAAGGGCTTCCGACAAGAATATGGCGTCGACTTCGACGAGATTTTTTCACCAGTGGTGAAAATGACAACCCTTCGTTTTCTGCTCGGCGTCGTGGCAGCCGACAACTTGGAGCTGATTCAGCTAGATGTCAAAACAGCCTTCCTCCATGGTGATCTCGAGGAGGAAATTTATATGGAGCAGCCAAAAGGCTTCGTGGCAACTGGCCAAGAACATCTAGTCTGCCGACTCAGGAAGAGTCTATACGGCCTCAAACAGGCACCGCGACAATGGTACAAGAAGTTCGACGACTTCATCCAATCGATCGGCTTCTCCAAAAGCGATGAGGACCATTGTCTCTTCACCAATACAGCTCAAGATGGATCACCCATCTTCCTCATCATTTACGTGGACGACATGCTAATTTCTGGCCGCCACGCGGGCGAACTTGCCGATCTCGTTCGGCAACTGCGGTTGAAGTTTGCCATGAAGGACCTCGGTCCGGCACGACACATCCTTGGCATGAAGATTAGTCGGCATCGCGATAAACGACATCTTTTTTTGTCTCAGACCGACTATATCGGACGTGTCTTGGAACGCTTCAACATGCAATCAGCCAAATCTGCTTCAACCCCACTCCCTATGAATCTTCGGCTCTCTCAGCGAGACTGCCCGACATCCGGTTCGGAGGGGGAAGATATGAAGTCAGTACCGTATGCACCGGCAGTCGGCTCCCTTATGTACCTGATGGTCGCGACACGGCCTGACATCTCTCATGCCGTAGGAGTCGTTAGCAGATTTATGCACAATCCTGGCCGATCGCATTGGAACGCAGTCAAGCATGTGTTCAGATATCTGGCTGGCACAAAAGATCACGGCATTCTTTTCGGTCCGAACCGAACCTCAGGCGTAGTCGGTTACACCGACTCGGACTTCGCCGGCTGTATAGACAGTCGGAAATCAACAACCGGATACTGCTTCAAATTCGGCAATGGAGCAATCTCGTGGAAGTCGAAACTTCAGGAGTGCACAGCGACCTCAACGACCGAAGCAGAATATGTAGCTGCGTCCGACGCAGCAAAAGAAGCTTTGTGGCTCGGTCGGCTGGCGCACACGTTTCGACAAGTCGAACATGACTCGGCTCCAGTTGTCTACAGCGACAGTCAAGGTGCTGTTGCCTTGTCGAAAAATCCGGTTCACCACAACGCCTCCAAACATATCGATGTTCGATATCACTTCGTTCGGGACTGCGTCATTTCAGGGAAAATCGGTCTAGAGAAAATATCCACAACCGACAATGTCGCAGATGGAATGACCAAGTGTCTTTCGGCAGACCGTTTTCGGTCTCTTCGGCATCAGATGGGCGTAACGACAAACCAGTCCGGTTAGAGCCGGACACAGAGCAGGATGGTTCCCGACAACCGACATCAGTTCCTTAATGATCGGCTTCAACTGTTCCGACCCGACCAGTTCGGTCTTCTGCCTTCGGACCCTGCCGACTCGAACAAAGCTGATATGTCCGAGAACCTAAGTCTATACCTGTAACCTTAGATAACCCATGTATACGCCCATTACGGGGGAGTGTCGAATACCTGTGTATAATGGACGTATTCACACCATCCCGTTTTGGCCATTTATGTAATTAGCATAAAGGGCAGTTGCCCTAAGTCGGTCACTATATATAGTGACCTTGTAACCTCTTTGTGAGGTTGGTTGTTGTATTGTTGCTTTATCAAATAAGAAACGCTTTTGTGTCTCTCTCTCTCTCTCTCTCTCTGTGCAACGACCTACATTCTGTCATACACAGGGAATAAACAGGAATCGAGTGCTTCAAGATCTTCCGCACAGACGACATTGCTTCCAACACATGGCTTCGGCCGTGGACCGGATAGTGAGTGTGCATGAGGGCATCGGTGCCCTTGACAGGGCTATTGAGGCGATCGTCGATATGATCGGCCGGTTCAGTGGAAAGGATGCCACGAGTTATTTGGCGTCCTACCGGGCGGAGATGTTGATGAGGGATATTCCGGAAGAGAGACGTCTTGCCGAATTCCCTCGAGTGGCGATGCCGGGCATCCATGCGGAGGTGCTCGAGGTTCGGGCGGAGATCCGGACCTGGGAGGAGTTCGAAGGACGACTCCTGGAGAAATACGGGCTGGATGACGCGCTTCGACTTTCGAAGCGGGGCTTCATGGAGTGGGTGGAGTCCCCCAACAAAGGAAGAAATGCGTCGATACTCCTCCGGGAGTTTGAGGAACGCTTTGCGCGCCTTTCGGCACTTGATCGGACCGTTCTGGACACAAGTCGTGTCCTACTGTTTGTCAAATCGGTTGATGCACGGGATCGGGGGCAAGTTGGCTCCTTACTGGAAACCGAAGACGGCCTGATGACCGACTGGGCCGCGGTAAAAAGAGTCTGCGGCCGTTTTGACAAACGGTGGGAGTGGGCGGATATAGAGGTGACCAGGGCGGGACCTCTCGCAGCAAGGAAGCTCGAACCGATACCGAAGGCAAGAAGGGAAGAGACCTGGGAGTGGCTCGAAACCGGTTCGTCTTCGACCGGCGTGATCAGAGGCTCGTCCGGGGGAACAACTCTGGAGGAGTTGACACGAGCGGTAAAGGATCTCCAGATCGCCCAGGCTCGGAGGGAAGGCGGCGATCAAGCTCGTGACCGACGGCCTCCGGCAGGAAGTAGGTGCATGTGGTGCGACGAGGTCAGCCACATCCGGAAAGACTACGGGGACTTTATGGAGGCTTTGAGAAGCCGGGTAGTGTACCTGTGGGAAGGTCGGGTGCACGCCAGCGATACCCGGAGGACCCTGAACCGAAACGACGGGCGATGAGGAATGAAAAGGCTAATGGAAGAGGCGGCAACCCGGCACGCGGAGATTGTCCACTACTCAGCATCAGCCGGTATTCGGGTCGGAGGCAGCGAGGCCCAGAAGGAGAGCAAAGCCGAGTTCTGGCTGACGGTGCTAGAAGGCCTCGCCGGTGCCCGACTGAAGAGAGACGAGGCGGACCACGCGGAGAAGCGGGTCCAGGAGATAAGAGGGTGGAGTGACCCGGTCGAAGAAAAGACAGGTTTCGTAGAAGCAGCTTGCCAAAACTACGAGGCTCTGGTTGAAGACAAACGGGTAGGTAAAACCGGAGGGGCCGGACCCTCACAGAGATACGAAACCCGATTCAGGCCGAAACGGAACGAGGCTGGTGAGTCCGGTGCCCGGGATAACCACAAGAAGGGCAGATACCGTTTGGGCACTGAGATCGAAAGGACCACGGACCTACGAAAGGTCCTGGAAGAACGAATCCTCGACAACAAAGTAGAACTGTCGTTGCGGGAGGTGGTCGGAATCGCCAAGAAGGAGTTCCACGACTCCATTGTAGACTTGGTAAAGAGGAAGAGGCTGTCGACGGAGGCAGAACCGGAAAGGCCAGTGGAGGTGCGGACGGCGCACATAGAGGACATGGCGCTGGAAGACGAGTGGGCGGAGAGCCACTATTCGAGGCCACACTGGGCCCGAGTGACCACGGAAACCCCGGTGAAGATCGGAGATGTTCAGGAACCGGTGGTGGCGCTGGTGGACCATGGTTCGGAAATAAACCTGATGTCCACAAACTTTTACAAGAAGTTGAAATGGCCGATCAACACCAAGCACGGGTGGAAGATACGGGCATCAACGCGCGCCATCGAGGAACTACACGGGGCCTGCCCAAACGTGCGAGTCAAGATCGGCGATGTCGAGATAGACCAGCACTTCTTAGTGCAGGAGACATCCTCGCACCCAGTCATACTGGGAGAATCGTACATTACAGGTCGGCTTACGCGAGAGTCAAGAGTCAGGACGGGCGTCATTCGGTACAGTTCCTGACGGTGCAACCAAACCACGAGCGAAACCGTGAGTCCCTCGGTGGCGAGAACCGAGAGGATTTTTAGAGAGGGCTATCAAGGAGTGGGGCCGCGACAGTCCGGACACTCCAGGAAAACCCCAAAAATGGACGATAGAGGCGAAACCGAAGAAACCTTGTACCATAAGTAGGAATTTTTGTTTCTCCGACAACGGAGGGTGTACGATAGTCGGCATCGTAGGCCGAGAAAAGACAAGGGCGGAAGAGCGACTTCGGGCGTACGGAGTTCTCGGTCCCAGCGAGGAAATCAACGGAGCCGTGGAGGCGGTCTCCTTTGACGATACCTTGGGAATACTGCGAGAGGTGGTCGGAGAGGGCCTTAAAGAGGACCGGACGATACCGGTTTGTTCAGAAGAAATGTACGAAGTCATCGCGGACTTCAGTCGAGGGCTCGAGTCGGATCGGACGGCACGGCTTAACATGAAGTACAAGACTGTGGACTGGAAGATAAGGCCAGTCGCGGCACCCTTACCGGAGGGCAGCGAGTTGCGAATCAAGGGGGTCGCGTCGGACCCCAGTTTACGAGATCCGGCCTGCATAGGGCACGCCTTCACCGACAGAACGCTACGGGAGCTCAAAATCGGTGGGGGCGGGTTCCTACTGCCGGCGGAAGAAGACCGGTTTCGGGGAATGCTCAGAAGGCACGAGAAAGCCTTCGCATTCTCACCGGAGGAGATCGGGTGCGTAGACCCGACAGTCGTGAAGCCGATGGTGATATTCACAGTACCGCATGTGCCGTGGAATCTCAAGCCAATTTCAGTACCGAGAGCTCACATCCCGGAGCTGATGGAGCTATTGAGGCAGAAAGTCGATATGGGCATCCTCGAACCGTCGAGTGCCCCGTACTCGAACCGGTGGTTTACCGTACCGAAGAAGAACGGGACGTTGCGCTTCATTCAAGACCTGCAACCGGTCAACAGAGTGACCATTCGAAACGCAAGAATCAGACCAACGATAGACGAGTTTGTGGAGGCCTTCGCCGGAAGGTCGATCTACTCGGTCGGTGATCTGTACTCGGGGTATGACCAGTTCCAACTAGCCGTAGAGAGCAGAGACATTACGACGATGCGGACTCCTCTCGGCCTAGTGCGGATGTGTACCCTGCCACAAGGAGGGATGAACTCGGTGGCCCACATGGTGAATGCGATGAACAAGGTGCTGAGGGATTGTATCCCGGACATGACCATGCCATTCTTGGACGACATCCCGATCAAGGGATGTTCGGTGGAGAAAAAGGACGAAACGATCGGACCAGATGGATGCCGGAAATTCGTGGCGACACACATTGACGACTGCGAGAGGGTGCTGCAGAGGCTAGAGGACGAAAGGCTCACCTTCTTCGGGGAGAAATCGGCCTTCGGGCAATCGGAGATCATGGTCGTCGGACATCTATGCGGAGCGTATGGCCGGAAACCGTCTCCGGTTAAGGTGGAAGCCATCTCCGCTATGAAGCCCGATTGTAACTCGGTCACGGAAGTACGGAGGTTCTTGGGAGCATGCGCGTTCTACCACATATGGATCCCGCATTACGCCCACATTGCCGAACCGGTATATGGGTTGCTAAAAAAGGGGCGAAGATTCGAGTGGCGAGACGAGCATACGGAGTCGGTCCGGAAGATGAAGGAGGCTCTTGCTGTAGCTCCGATACTCCGGAAGGCGGTCTACGAGAAAGGCACTCCCGTCTACATAACGGTAGATACGAGTCCGACCGGGATCGGATGGGTCGTCAACCAAGAAGATGAGGATGGCATTCGGTTCCCAATCCGGTTCGGTGCGAAGGTCCTCAGCGAGCAACAGCAAGGATACAGCCAGGTTAAACGCGAACTCTGGGGTATCGTTTCTGCAGTGAAGGCCGATAAAGACTATCTGATCGGGACAGAGGTGATTATCGAGACGGATTGCCTGCCGATTCTCGGCATGGTTTCCGGATGCGCAACCCCGGACCTGGCAATGCTTAGGTGGATAGCGTACATCAAGTCCCTGGATCCGGAAATACGACACATTTCCGGGAAAGACAATGCCATGGTCGACATGCTTTCGAGGGCGCGATTCGACGATGAGGGCGGCATGGTTTCAGAGGACGAGGAAGTCAGCGTGGACTTCTTCGAGGCGGCTTACGTAACAACTAAGGGGGGGAGCACTCCGGCGCTTAACAATTTCAACGAGAGCAAGTACAACGAGGAGTGGTTGCAGATTGGGGGATTCTTGAGGACGATGACGTCGGACGCGTCATGGACAAAGGAAGAGGCCAACCGGATCCGGAAGAAAGCGTACCGATTCTTTCTCCGGGACGGATACTTGTGGAAGCACCCGAAGAAGAGAAACGGCATCCCGCTCCGAGTAGTGGCGATGAAGGAGGAACAGGAGGAGTTACTGAAGGCCTACCACGACAGCCCCTGGGCTGGACACCGTGGAACGTGGGCCACGTTTGAGAAACTAAAGGGGAAGTACTGGTGGCCGGGACTATACCGGGACGTGCATCGGTTCGTGACGACTTGTGAGAGCTGTCAGATACACTCCATAGTCCAACATCGGGACGAGCTTCACCCTACATACCCTCCGGCCATCCACTTCAAATGGATGGTAGATTTTGTGACGATGCCGATGGGCGTAGGGCAGATGCAATATCTGGTGCTGGCCCGGGAGGACCTGACAAACCAGGTGGAAGGCCGAGCCCTGCAGAACAAAACAACCGCGGCCGTGTGTCGATTCCTGATCGAGGACGTGATATGCCGGTACGGGTGCGTCGGAAAGATCGTGGCTGACCGTGGGGAGTTGGACGCCGAAGAGGCCGAGGAGCTGTTCGACCGGTTAGAGGTCAAGCTCTCGCTCACCACAGCGTACAATCCGGAGGCAAACGGGAAGGTGGAGCGCGGGCACGGACCGATCGTGAAAGCGCTAGTCCGGGCGTGCGAAGGACAGGTCGGGAACTGGCCACGACTGTTACCCTATGCCTTGTGGGCGGACCGGACAACGCACAGTTCGGTAACCGGGTTCATGCCGTCAGAGCTCATGTTCGGACAGAAGCCAATCATGCCGATGGAGCGGACGATCTCCTCTTGGGCGACAGTAGACTGGAGAGAAGAGATGAGTCGGGATGAACTGCTAGCAGCGTGTATCCGGCAGCTCGAGCGAAGGCCAGAGGACGTGGAATGAGCGGCGGAGAGACTTCGGACGGCGAGGATGAGGAACAAAGCCCGGTTCGACCGAACGCACCGGCTTCGACCAAAGAAAATCGAGGAAGGCGACTGGGTGCTAGTCTACAACAGTAGCCTCGATAACCAGCACCGGGCAACACGGAAGTTTGCCAAGCGGTGATTCGGGCCTTACGTGGTAACCAGCGCCAACGACAATGGGACGTATCACCTGGCGGAACTCGATGGTACGAGGATGGCGATACCGGTGGCGGGGAAGCGGATCAAAGCGTTCAAAAAGCGCCACGACGGCGAACCGGACCTAATAGGCCTGGACAGCGACGACGAACAGTCCGAAACGGAGGACGAACCGATGGACGAAGAACCGGAACTCGGGCCGGTTTTCTCCAACTAGAGCACAATTTTGGCGCATACCGGTGGATGCACGGTTAGGTGGGGGCGGATGTCGTGAAGAAACCCGTCCCTTAGTGCAATCGGTGCATAACGCGCGTGAATCGGCTCTTCGCGCGTGCGCGCCCTTAATGTATATAATAGGGAATTAAGTACGTAGGTGAATCCTGGGTAGTTAGACTCGGTAGATAGGAAGTAAATGATTGAGACGGCTCCCTTCTTGACAATATAAAGGAGAGGGAGACGCAGGAAGAAGCGATCGCGCATTAAGGAGGACGAAGTGCTGTCGGACCGTAACCGAACGCTTCTCCTCTGTTCGTTTTCCATCGCTCTTCTCTGCAGGGTTTCGGGAGGCTCGCACTGCTTCGAGGAACGCCCGTGTGCTTCCGGCAGCACCTCCACCCTTTTCTCCTTTCGTGCGCAGACGAATAGGCATTGGCATCTGTTCGCCGGCCTGTTCGGTTGTAACCGCTCACGTGCTCTGTTGTGTATTTGATATTCCTTAATATACAAACACTTGTGCCCCCTCTGTGTTTCATTGCTCATACGTGATCGGGCGTCTCTCTCTTTCTCTTTCCCCTTCTATCACCTACTCATCGGTTCAAGACCCCGGTGGTCTTGCCTCGTTTCTCCACGCACGCGAGTAGCAACGCGACAGCGTATATAAATATATGTATGCAGATGACTCGAGCGGTTACAGCCGATCAGGTTGGCGAGATGGGTGTCGACACCTGATCACCCACGCACACAGGGGAGCAAGATGGAGATTCTGTCGGAAGCACACGGGCGTTCCACGGAGTAGAATCAGCCTCTCGAGAACCTGCGCAAAGAAGCTTACGGAGAACGACAGAGGAGAAGAGCTCGGTCCCAGTTCGACAACACTTCGTCCCCTCTAGTGCGCGATGTCTTCTCTCCCCCGTCTCCCTCTCTTTTATAGCTCAAGGAGGGAGGCCGTCTTGCCCATTTTACATCACATTAATTCTCTGTCCTTTCGGACAGAGATACTCCTCGATTCTCCCTATAGAATATTGCTACCTAGGATCTACCCCTTACGCCTACCTATCTACTTTACGACAAGGGACGTGCCCACGTGTAAGGGCCGGTTCACACACATTATACACGGTTTGCGCCTAGGGACGGTTTTCTTCACAACATCCGCCACCACCTAACCGCGCATCCACCAGTATGCGCCAAAATTGGGTTCCTACAGGAGAAAACCGATCCTTGCTATTATTCCTCGTTTACCGGTTCATCCTCCGCCTCGGGCTGCTCGTCGTCGCTGTCCATGCCCCCTAGCTCCGGCTCCCCGTCGTGCCGTTTCTTGAACGCTTTGATCCTCTTCCACGCTACCGGTATCGCCATTCTCGTACCGTCGAGCTCCGCGAGATGGTACGTCCCATTGGCGTTGGCGCTTGTTACTACGTAAGGCCCGAACCACCTCCTCGCAAACTTCCGCGTGGCCCTGTGCTGATTGTATGGTACAAAGTCGGCACTTCTGTTTAGTACGGGACATACTATACCACAAAGGCGCGGATGGTATATGGCGACGGGCGGTGCGCAACGACGAGAAGGATATAATACTACGAGAAGCACACTGCGGAGTGGCCGGAGGCCATTACGCCGGAGATGCTACAGCAAGGAAGATATGGTAGAGTGGCCTATGGTGGCCGACAACATTGAAAGACGCGGTCCGGTACTCTAAAGAATGCGATCTATGTCACCGAATGGGCTAGCCAACCGAACAAGCTAGGATGCCGCATTAGCCAGTATTGCCGTTAAAACCATTTCAGAAATGGGGCTGGATTTTGTGGGTCCATTTAAACCACCGGCGATGCGAACTGGCAACCGGTATGTAATTGTCACTACGAATTACTGCACGAAATAGGTAGAAGCCAAAGCCTTGCGCGACAACACCGCGGTGTCGACGGCGAAATTCTTGTATGAATATATCTGGTGCAGGTATGGATGCCTGATCGAGGTAATAAGTGACCAAGGAGGGCACTTCCTCGGCCAAGTGGTCGAAAGCTTGACGTTGTTCTATGCCGTGGTGCATAAACGGAGCACACCATACTATACGCAAGCAAACGGGTTAGCCGAGTCGACGAACAAAACGCTACAGATTCTCCTTCAGAAAATCATCAACGAAAACCAGACAGACTGGGATACGAAATTGCACAGCGCACTCTAGGCTTACCGAACAACCTACAAAACAAGCATCCAAACCACACCGTTCCGGCTAGCATTCGGATTGGAGGCCATCATGCCGGTAGAGTTCCAGGTCCCGAGCTTACGCAATCAGATGAGGGAACGGTTAAACGAGAAGGAATCGGAGGCAATTCGGTTAGCGGCTTTGTGTGAACTAGAAGAACACCGACTAGAGAGTATCATGCACTTAGAATTGGAGCAGCGACGAAGAAAGGCGTTTGTGGATCGCCACTGAAAAGGAAATGAAAAGATGTTTTGAATCGACAACCGGTACTAGTGTTCCAGACCCGGATGGGAAAGATGCCGGGGAAACTACGGTTTCGGTGGACTGGACCGTACTAGATCACACGCGAGTTCAATGGATCCTACCAGTTAGGGACACTTGCCGGCGAAGTCCTGGGTAACTGGGTCAACGGGTTTCAACTAAAGCCATACAAGGGACCCATGCCGAGGAACCCATTTGAATAAGGAAAGGCCGATGCCGAACCAGATACCGGAATACCAGAAACAACGGCAACCCGATTAGCAATCGGCAACAATGAAGCCAGTAAGGGGGACAAAGAGCCGGCAAGATTCCTCATTCGGGTAAGGGTCTGATAGGACCGGAGGCGAATTAACAATTGATAATCAAAATAAATAAAAAATAAAGAATCGAAACGAATCAAAGAAATCATGCAAAGGAGTGGTGGGAACGACCATGCAAACGAGGAGTAAAGAGGCACTTCGAAAAGGTACGAGGGGGCTATGAATAGGGCATTAAACCACCGCCACATGGCACGTAATGCTATTATAGTACACGACCTGCACATGCATAGGCTCGAAAAAGGCGCCAAGATGTAGAGAGAAACCCCCCCCCCCCCATCAAAACCTTCGCGAACCAAAGAGCACAGACGCACACAGGCGCTTGAAGATCATCAGAAGAGAGCCAACACACACAGAGCTTCCTCACACAGAGCCTCCTCACACAAAGCTTCGTCATACACAACCATCACCAACGCTGTCCGACCTCGATGCAGACATGGACTGCAAGGCTCTCTCTGAGGCCGGCAAGAAATGGAATGGTTGCTAGTCACAACCAATGAACTAGAGACGGCCCGATCAAGGATCCGGTCCTTGAACAAGACTTGGATCGGGTCACAGAAGACATTGCCAGAATGGCCTTAACTGCAACACAGATCCAAGCACCGGTGACTCCGGTGGATGTACAGAATAAAGAGACAACCACGCCTGTACATACGAATAAGACCCAGGAGACAGAAACCGTCCTAGAGAAAAATGTGGCGCAAGCCCAAGAGCTTGCCGAATTAAGGGACGAACATGCCGCACAAGAAGCACTACGGAGCCGCGAACGAGATTTGAAGAAAGCGGCAGAAGAGGAGTTAAGGAAGACTGCTGAAAACCTCCGTCGGGCAGAAGAAAATCTACGGAAAGGGCATCAACCTTACGAACGGCTAAAGGAGGAAAAAGAAAAATTGTTGCAGGAGAAGGACAAGTTGCGACGGGAGGCGGAAACGGAAATCGAAAGCTTGAAAGAAGAACTCTGTCAACAAAAGGACCGGGAAGACCGCACTCGCTGACAAATCAACCAGAGGCTGAAGCAGAACACAGAGGACTTCGACCACCTGCACTGGAACTTTAAGAGCTTGGACATGGAGTATAAGCAACAACAGGAAAGGATGGCGGAGCTCCGGTAGGAAGCTGATAGGGCCACAATAGCACTTGCCGACGAACGGGCTGAGAATACAAAGCTATTGGAGGAAGCGGCGAGGGACCGGATGGATCTCCACAAGCAACACAATGAAGAAAAGGAGAGGGCGACAATGGTGTTACAGAGGTTGCAAAAAACCTATCAAAGTCAATTGTCGCATTATAGGGAGTAGGAGGCGGACACGGTCAGAATCATCAAGCAATTGAAAGAGGAGCGACAAGCCGCGGAGAACAAATCACAGATGGGAACCGAACGGATCCAGTACATCCTCCGGGCATGGCTAAACAAGACCAAATGCTTGATTGACGAGAGCTATGTGCGATGGTGGACGAAATGGGCGCAGATTACGGCTGAACTCCAGTTGCTCGGGGCGGACGCTGAAAACCGATGGAAGGAAGGTGACGATTGTTACATGCTCACATCGGAGGACTTCACCACCATAAAGGATGAGCTGGCGGAAGATTTCATAGCTCTGGCAGATGAGCAATTGGTGCATGTCTGGCAACTCATAGCTCAACTGGACGACGATCGGATGGATGCTCAAATCCAGTTTCAAAGCTATGAGCGGTCCCGGCTTAGGGAAGAAAAAGCAAGGTAGGTGGCAACGGTCAACCTCAGTGATGAGGAATCGTCGCCGGTACAAGGACCAGACGGAGACCCGGCCTGGGTAAGTAAACCAGAGACAACTCCGACGGAGGAAACAACGAAGGAAACGTCGGTGCCAGAGCAACCATCAGAGCCGCAGCCAGAGTCGGAGCCACAAACGGAGAAGTAACCCAAGCCACAATCGGAGCAGCCGCAGCCACAACAGATTCCCGTAGAACCACTGGAGACCCTGGAGCAAAGCATCCTGGATATCTTGGACGAAGGGTAAGGGGCCTGTGTGGGATTCGACGTACAAGGTACGTTCCCACGGGCATGCCATGTGTTACTCGGCTGACAAAGGAGCTAAGGACGGCAAAGACCAGGGTGTGGAAAGGGGAATTGTTATTTAGGAATCTATTGAAATTACTAGTCTTAATATATAGATTAATATATGAGAAGATGTGGACGGACGGATCGGAATCGGTATGCCGATCCGGATCCGGATCGATCCCCAATAGGTGCCGGTTGGCACCGTTTTGTACTTCGCACCAATGACCTATATAAAGGCCCGGTTATAATGTAGTCATTAACGGAGAGTAATATAAACCTTTTGTCTAATCATTGAGTATTGTTCACCGTTCTGTGCTTATTGTATATCTTACGCGTGTTAATAATGTATTGCTAAGTAACCGATTAAGGTCCAATTTAGCGTTGTGTCGTAAGTTATCTCACCGTAACACCCTTTGGTGAAGTGTCTTAAGTGGACACCCTGTGTTAGGCTGTTGTCCGTCCCTAAGGATTAACATGAGAGAGGACATCCGGTTTCCCATGTTGAACGTCGGGTCGAAACAAGATTTCGAAGTCGTATTTGGCGAGAAAAGATGACCAACAAGCCTCGGATTCAACGTACGACTAGTGGTGAAGTAGATGAGATTCTTGTGGTCGGTCAACACGTAGATACGATGTTGGGCCCCAACAAGATACTAGTGTTGTTCACCTTTATTAGAATCAAGTTGCACCTGAGTATTTATACAAGAAGGTAGAGGTATGTATGCTAGTTAGGAATAGAGAATTTATGAAGATGCATGCAAACTAGGAATAGAGAATGCATGAGGATGCATGCAAGCAAGGAATTTCCAATGTTCAATCTACCATACATGAAGTTGGATTTTACATAACGATGCATAGATGGATGTAGCTTAGTTGGTAGGGTTTCCCAATGGAGACCAAGAGTTCTTGGGTTCAATCCTTACCTTCGGTTGTGGGCTTGCAAATGTCATAGATTTCTATGATGACAACTTTGCCCCCTCAATTCGTCCTTGAGTTCTCCAAAAATACATCGTTGGGTCCCATGTTAGTTGATCCGAATGCCCTTCTATTTCCCAACACACTGTCGTCGGTGTGATCTCCCTTGGCTTAGGGTCAATAATCATATCCTTTCCATTTTTTGTAATCGGTCTAATCGACCTTTCGCTTTGATAGGCTGGTTGTTCACATCTTGCCATTTTGTGCTCTATTTTTGCAGTAGCATGCCTCATTCGAAGTTGGTTTCACTCCAATTAGACAATTCTCAGCATCTATAAGTCCTATCCATGCAATTTCAGAGGTAATGATATCTTCCTCTTCCAAAGAATGCCTTTACCCTAGCTTATTCTCCACATTCTAGCCTTTTGAGTGCCCACATCATTAGACAGAAATCTCTTCCAATCCACCAATAACACCGGGTCATTTGAAACAGGTAATATGTCGCATTATGAGAACACTACGTCCAAAAAGGGCACAAAAGCACGCAGCTTTCAAAAAGACACGACGCATGCGTAAAGCTTTTCAGAAAAGGTGGCAAAATATATTGAATTTCAACATGACTACCACTTTGAGTCATAAGTAAAATGCCTCCAAAAATACATCACCAAAATTACAAAATAATGTACAACATGTCTACCAGTTACAATTATACATATTCGTGAGTTTACATCCAAAACAAATTTACAAAGTTTCCGATCATGTAGTAAAACAATCCCCAGCTTGAACCAAACCAATATATTAAGACATGTCTGATGGACTAGAAGAGCCTTCTGACGTCTCATCCTCATCATCAGTGGCAATCAAAGCATTATCCTCATCCAATTCCAACCCAACATCTTTGTGGTTATGAGAATTGCTTCTGGTTATTCTCTGTATTTCATTTGACACCATGTTTGGGATTTTCTCCTTTATTATCTTGATAGTTGCTTGTCTTAGATGACCTGATTTTCTCAATGAGAAGTCATATACTAGTATGTCAACACGGTCTAGTGCGAGAGTAGCCGTGCTCGGTATATTCTTTCTTCTTCTCTTTCTGCTTGAACATCCGACATCCTTAACCATCTCTAAAGAATACTTTCCTGTAAATGCATCAGTTGAATTTGTCTGATACCAATGGACTACTATTGACTTTGTCTGACTACTTTCTTCATCCCTTACTAATTCAATAATTTTTGCAATCCAAAATGGATGGCCCAAGGTATCGTCCCCTGCTAATGTTGCAACCAACATTCCCACTTGTAGTTCTTGCAAATTACCTTGCCATCTTGCCTCAACAGTACGTGACTTTCTTGGTCCCACATAAATATCTCTTTACAGTGGCCGAACTAAATCATGAAGCTCCATATTAATCGATTGTTGGTGATGAGTCTGCGATATCGTTGATGTCATCCCAATGTTCCATGTGAATGGGATACGGACTGGCCATAAACCGGCGATGTAATTATCTAAAATGGTGCGTTGATGGGTGAAGAAAATCTCCCACCATTCAACATCCTCATCACCGGCATACTTCTTAGTCCGATCAATATTATTTTGTTTCTCTGCTAGACATCTCAACCAATATGCCCTTTGTTCATCAATAGTACTATTTGGTGCTACATTTTTACGATCATCATATGGCATTTGTTGTGCACCATGTAGAGGTTCATCTGGGATATGAAGAAGGAGCCTACAACCTTCTTGGGGCTCCCATTGTGCACTAGATGAGTATTGTTTCGCAAACAACACCGTCATCTTCAGGTGGGCCGATCTTTGTTTTATGAGGAAGACATGGTTGAAACTTATATTATTAAGAGGTGCAAGCACCCTACCTTTAGTCCCGTCACTATCCATGCAGAAACGTTTAAAGTCGTATACTTCTTCCAAGTGTTGTACTTCAGGCTTTGGTGTATATGCTTCACTAATAAATTTGGATAGCGTGGGAAGTGTGAAAGCATTACAGCGAGCAAGTTTCTTGAGAACCTACTGAACATTTGATCTATGTGATCATGGGTATGACCAACCAACAAGAAGTTAACCTTTATCTTTTTAAATATGCCCCTCTCTACTAGCATGCTTAGATAGCCGAAGACAGTTGAGTTCTTATTCTCTCTTGCTGTGTTGTCTAGTTGCACATATAGAACTGGCGGGAGTATACCTGACCATGATTGCAATACCCTGTGCATGACAGTGACAGTAAGATTAGGGTCGTTGTGGATATTGGGATATGTTAAGAACACTTGCGGTCTTATAGTTTGACAGTATGTCAAACAACCCACTAGATGCATTTGCACGAGACACTCATCTCCAATATCCTTGGGGAGTCTTTGAAAATGCCGCAAACAAGTTTTCTTTTGATCCATGCCGTCAATAATCATGCACATATACTTTTCGGGAGATTGAAACGCTTTTTGTCGGTGATGCATAGCCTTAGTACGTTCCAATGCCTGACTTTCACGATGTTCTTTTAATAGGTTCTTGTAATTCTTGATCTCTACATCTGATTTTCCACCCTTGGCCATACTTTTTAAACTCGCACATATTGAGCAAACTCCCATTCGCACCTTTCATGGGATAACCACGTTATTAAATTGTAACCTCCATAGTCGATTAAAATTCTTGTACTGTATGTAAGGCTCAACATCGGAAGACATGTCGTCCTTGTACGATTGGTAAACTTCCCTTCGAGTAAAGTTATCTGACAAATGAAGTCTTCCTGTCGTTGGCATAACTTCGCACTGTTTTGAAAAATATACCTCCATCCACCTAATTGCCTGTTGCCCAATTTGACCCTTACATCCAGAACCATTTTGATCGAACTGTACCCAGGAGCCCTTCACAAGTCGCTCTTGAACTCGTTGCAGCAGGCACGAACCATGAACAAGGGAAAGAAAATCGTCAGGTTAGTAATATTCATTACATTTTTTAAGATTCCTAAAGATTCCTTAAAGATTCCTTTCCTCGACACATAGAAATTTTATTTTATTTTGTACAACGAACTTGGAAAGCAATTCTGATAGCCAGGACTTTCAACCGAAATCCGATGCACTGCATCGGATTTGCGTTGCAAGGCAGAACCTTCAACCAAAATCCGATGCAGTGCATCGGATTTTGGTTGAAAAAAATGTTGTTTTTGCGATAAAAAACTATCGCATGGGACCATAAAATTGACGTAATTTAAATGATAATTTGCGTGATTTAGATGAAATTGTACGTTGTTTCTATGTTTTCACCAACGTTTTTAATTTCAGTGAACCCAGACAAAAAGTTCCTTCATTTAGATTGAAGATTCGATCTCCGACAAAATGAGATTCTGGCTCCTTCATGAAGGACACGAGTAAAAAGAATTTATTTGACTCAACGGGGGAAGGAGGCTCCAAGTCATCTGTGGCTACTACCAAAATCAACAAAGGTAGTATGCAAGAGGAGAAAACGATTGAGGTGAAATATAAGGATTACCCCGAACTTGAATGGTGTCTCTCTTATGTCGAGGAGGATGGGGTGTTGTTATTGATAATGGCAAAATCGGACGGGGAAGGGAAACTTCAGCTTGGAAAAACATTTAATTACGGGCATGTAACCAAGCTAGAGTACGAAGACATTGATTCTACATGTATTTTAATCGACGTCTCGAGCTCAGTTGGCGACAGGCGATTGCGACTTGATGAGGGAAACCTAGTACCCGAATCTTGCAATCCCAAGGCTTTGCGTAAAGACCTGCAAACGAAAAATAACTTGTTGGTAGGTAGCTCTTCGGCCGTACGTGACAGGAGAGATGATGACCGGTGAAGCAGAAACTCCACCGAAAAAGTCTAGGAAGACAAATCCTGTTCAAAAGAAATATACTAAACGACCACGACCCGAAGAAGAAGAAGAAGAAGAAATATTAGAGTTCGTGGAAGAAGAAGAAGACCAACAAGTCGACGTCGTGGCTCCAGGCGGACAACTATCTTCTGGTGTCCTGATGTCAGAACAAAATAAAATAAGAGAAAATATTGTGAAGACTAAATTTGTGCGCAGGGGCCAGCTATTTCATTTGCCCATTACTTCTATCCAAAGGCCCCCCATTGACCCCGTGACTGGAAGACGTCCCTTGGAAATTAGGGAGCCGCACTCCGTCCATGTGCAAAACCTAAAAAGCAAAATGAAAATCAATCCTCACGTTACTGTGGTGCCATTTTTGGTAATGGTTGATCAAGAACAATGCCCAACAGTAGCAGATTTCAAGTATAGCTCTGCAGACGATTACACATACTATGTAATCGGAGGATCACATTCGACCGAAGCTCGACGACAGCTTGTCAAAGAATATCCTCTCACGCCGTTCTTCAAATATGCCGAATGTAAGGTATATGCAGGACTAACTCACGAGGAGGCGAAGCTGCTCGCATGGGACCATAACAATGACAACGATTATAGGCAAAAGATGTCATGTATAGAGAGGATAAGATTTTTTCATCATGAATACTTCGATGCCTTCAATCGTTTTGGTTCAAGATTGTGGCCTGGATTGCGACGTCAGTGTTTATTGGAAGTAGGGATTGCAGTGGATGAGAGTACCAAATCCGAAGGTCTCCGAAAATATGATTCTTGGTTTCAACTAGCTTTTCGGACCGGAGAGGTGTGGGATCTCCATGACAAAATATTCTCTATGTAGGAGCGGAAAGAAGTCAAGGGGCAAAGATCAAAAAAGGGAAGAATTGATCCACAAGTTGAGATGAAATCAAAAACCAAGGGAAAAAGCGACTTGGTAATCGAGGAGTTACCAGAGGACATGAAACTTTTACCTTGGAGATCATTACAAGGTATCAAAGATGATAGATTGTTAATATCCGTGCTATCTCGAGTGGTCGCCAAGGAATTTAGTTTGGACGAGATGGTAACAGACTTGCAAAAGTAAGTGTTTATAGTATACCTTTTCATGAAAGTCTTCAATTCTTTTGAATATCTTATTTCTAATTTCATATTGATTGTGCAGTCACAAGGTATACATGAAGATTCAGGAGTTGATGATGCAAAAACTGAGTTTACCGACATGGGAAGAAGTTGAACAAGCCTGCCCGATAACTTCTTCCTACAAGGCATTGGAGGAATATTTTATTGTATTTAGAGAATGGGTATGTGTCTTTTGAATGTTGATATGTTAGAAAGTAATGTTCCCTGCTAACAACAATGACACTTGCAGAAACCATCAAAATCGAAAAAGAACAACGACAATAATGACGGTATTCCAGCGGCCTTCATCACGCACTTAGAACGTGCGAAATATGAGAAGAGAATGACCAAAGGGAAGGAAATGGAACTGCCCGAGGATTCGGAGACTGTAAAGAGTTTTTTGCATAGGTCCAATCCTTTCAAACAGCTTCATTATAGTGTTTTCAATGGCGAAGTATCCCAGATGCTCGAACTGTTACCGAGAAGGCACTACACTTTGCTGATAGCTGACATACCATATGGTTTCCGTATTGCGGGATCAACATATGATGATGTGCCTTTCAAGTACCCTCAGATCAAGAAAATAGTAAAGGATTTCGCAGAACTGACATTGGCCCCCTTGTGGAGGATAGTCATATTTCATAGCATGGGGCAATCACTGTCAGTCACAACAGCTTTGAAGTCTCGTTGTCATGCCACTGAACACATGCATTGGTGCGTTATAGTTCGCTTTTACTCATTACAGTACTTCTTATTATATGTACACATTTACACCTCTAATACTTGATTTTCTTTCTCTATAGGATCAAAACAAATATTACACGTAGCCCTGGCGATCGAATGGTTAGTGCGGTCGAACATTTTTGTGTGGGCTACTATGATTCAATTACAAAGAAGAAGGCTAGAGCACATGTCAATGAGCGTAACGTGGTTAACTACATCATGTGCCCAGCTGTAACCAAAAAATTAAGACATGTGTCAGGGGATAAAAGTATGGTGAACCCTTATCAAAAACCTCAAAGATTGATCAACCGCCTCATAGAGCTCTTCTCGAATCCAGATGATTGGGTCCTAGACTTGTTCTCTGGCACAGGTATAATATATATATTTAATTTCAATCTTGTCTATCAAGTTTAAGATGTTACTTCTTATATATACTTGTTTGTGTTCATGCGACCATTAGGTACAACGACAGCTTGTGCATTGAAGATGTTTAGAAACTGTGTTGCATTGGAGAAGGACCCTGCTCAAGTTAACTTCATCAAAATGAGGATCACAGGAATCTGGGACTGTCCAGATCAGGATCAAGAAGTCGGAGCAAAACACATCAACGAGACAGAGATGTTCCAGATGACTTCACGAGAACCAATGGAACCAATTGATGAAGAAGCAGGGGAGCTGGTGGACTTGGAAGATGTAGCACAATTTGATCATACATCAGATTCGGGAGAGCTTGGAGATGACACGAATGAAAACAGTCTAGAACAATCAGCGCCAGAGGAGCCTGCTCTGCCTGATTTGCTTATAGATTGATGTAGATGGCGTAATGTAAAAATTGAGGATTTTGAGGCATAATGTTCACCATCACTTCATATTATATTTGTATATGAGAACATCTGTAATTGTTTATCGTTTAATTAAATTCACCTGTTCATAATTTCCCTTTTTAATCATTATTGGAACCGTTGTTTGTATTTACATATAATTGGTCACCATGCTCTTCTTCAGTTTGAGATATTAACATGATATTGTAATTTCTCATTTCCGTTAGCATGATTGTATATGAAAAGGCGAATGTTTTTGATAATAAGAGGTTTTTAGTTACCTACGGTTCAAGTCTACTGGTTCCACATAGTATAAATGAATGTCGTACGTAATTGTTACTCTTACCAATTACATTGTCATGAACTATATGACATTATGTTGAGAACTTGACGTTCCTTATGTCCGACGCTCAGCCACAACCGAGATTCTTTTCATACACAGAAAAACAGGTAATGTAACGCGACACAAAAGAGGAGAAATGGTACACAGGAGATATACGTGGAAAACCCCAAAATAGGGGAAAAAACCACGGCAGCCCACAAGCTGCAAACTGTCACTATGTAGAAATATACAACAGTGAGATCACTGAGGCAACGACATCGTGCTCTCAGATCTTCGCCACAGGCGGCGGTTACAACAGAGGCAACGACCTCATCTCTCTCTCTCTCTCTCTCTCTCTGTACAGTTACGTACTCTAATTTCTTCTTTCACCAACAAGGAAGAATAATCACAAAAAACGACAACTGCTAAAAAAAAACTAAAAGTTTGCCCTAAGTCATATTTATACTAATATGACTTTTCGGCTATTTACAAATGTAGCCTTGATGGGCTCCATCCGGCTCTCCGCAGTCGGGTACTCCTCATCCGGTTCATACCGGGCCTACACCATCCGACTCTCCGCAGTCGGGTACTCCCCATCCGGTTCATACCGTTTCGGCCTCGGCCTGTAAACCTCGGCCGAGTTTGTTCGTCTGCACTGTTCTTCTCCCTTCCCATCCGGAGGGACCTGTCTACCAACAAACTCCCCCTTCACTCCGGCATGGGGTGTCTTTCCAGCCCGATCCTCTTCCGGCATGCGTCCAGCTTGTCGGGTGTCAGCACTTTGGTCAGCATATCTGACCCGTTCTCGGCCGTGTGGATCTTCGCCAATGCGAACTCCTGGTCATCTACCCTTTCCCGGATCCAGTGATACCTCCGCTGGATATGCTTCGTCCGGGAATGGTAGGCCGCATTCTTAGCAAGGTGGATGGCACTTTGACTGTCGCAGTAGAGTCGGTATTCCTCTTGCCGGATACCGAGCTCCCTGATGAAGTCCTTCATCCATAATATTTCCTTGCCGGCTTCCACAGCCGCCATGTATTCCGCCTCTGTGGTTGACAATGCAACCGTCTTCTGCAGCCTCGACTGCCACGAGACAGCTCCCCCTGCATATGTCATCACATACTCAGATGTAGACCGGCTAGTATCCACATCAGCCGACATGTCCGAATCGGTGAAACCGTCCAATTGAGGTTTTCCGGTGCCGAATCGGAGACACATATTTGAAGTGCCCTTCAAATACCGGAGTATCCATTTGACCGCGTTCCAATGCTCCTTGCCGGGATTACTCATGAACCGGCTCACCACTCCGACTGCGTATCCAATGTCCGGTCGGGTACAAACCATTGCGTACATCAAGCTCCCGACGGCAGAGGCATATGGAATCTTCGTCATATCTGCCTTCTCTCCTTTTGTCTTCGGGCTTTGCTTGCCGGACAACTTGCAGTTTGCCGGAAGTGTCGATCCGACCGGTTTTGCATCTGACATGTTGAACCGGTGAAGCACCTTTGTCACATACTTCTCCTGTGAGAGCCATAGTTGCTTCACTGACCGGTCCCGAATGATGTGCATCCCCAACATCTGTCTTGCCGGACCCAAGTCTTTCATTGAGAAGGTCCGGTTGAGAGCCTTCTTCAGCATCCGTATTTTGCCTTGGTCTCGTCCGACGATCAACATGTCATCCACGTACAGGAGGAGTATCAGGAAGTCCCCTCCTTCGAACTTCTTCACAAACACGCAGTGATCGGCCTGCGTCTTGTGGTACCCTTGATTGGTCATGAAGGAGTCGAACTTCCGATACCATTGCCGGGGAGCCTGCTTCAGTCCGTACAGGCTCTTCTTCAACCGGCATACCTGGTGCTCCTTCCCTTTCTCCACAAATCCTTCCGGTTGCTGCATGTAGATTTTCTCTTCGAGGTCGCCGTGGAGGAATGCTGTCTTCACGTCCAGCTGCTCTACCTCGAGATCCATGCTTGCTGCTATACTCAGCACCGTCCGGATGGAGGTCATCTTTACTACCGGGGCGAATATTTCGTCGAAGTCCACGCCCTTCTTCTGCTAGAACCCCTTCACCACGATCCTGGCTTTGTATCTCGGGGGGTTGCCGGCATCTCCCGGTTTCAACTTGAACACCCACTTGTTTCGGAGTGCCCGCTTTTCTTTCGGCAGCTCCACCAATTCGTACGTATGGTTCTCATGCAGGGAATCCATCTCATCCTGCATGGCAGTTAACCATTTTCGGCTGTGGGTGTCTTCCTTCGCTTCTTCGAAGCTTTCCGGCTCCCCCTCATCGGTTAGCAGGACATGCTCTGCATCCGGAAATCTCCGGGGCGCCCTTCTCTCTCTGAGAGGATATCTATGTCTTCGGGCTTCGGTAATCGGTTCCTCCATTTGCTCTTCATCCGAATCCGATTCGGGATCTTGACCGGTTCCGGTCTCAGCTTCCTCTACTTCTTCTTCTGCCGGTTCGGTATCCTCACCGTAACCGGCTGGTTCCTCGAGTGCTAACCGGTCTCTTGTCGGTTGGGTCTGCTCATTGTAGAGTCTATCCTTACCGGTCGACTCGGAGTTCACTATCTTCTTCTCCGACTCCCAGTCGGCGAGCGTCTTGTCCTCCATGAAGATAATATCTCGACTCCGGAATATCTTCTTGTCGACCGGGTCCCACACTCGGTAGCCGAACTCATCGTCACCGTAACCGAGGAATATGCATGGCCGGGTCTTTGGATCTAGCTTTCCTCTCCGGTCCTTTGCTACATGCACGTACGCGAGACACCCGAACACCCTTAGATTGTTGTACACAGTGCTCGGCCACAACCGAGGAATAGGATCAACTCACAGAAAACAGGAAATACAAAAAATGCACGAGGACAATAGAGAGAAGAGTACACAGGATGTTTTACGTGGAAAACCCTAAATGGGAAAAAACCACGGGAGTCCTCAAACTCCAACTATCACTATAAACAGAGATGTACAATGGTGAAGCTACAAGGCAACAACCTTGAGCTCACTGTCTTCGCCACAGGCGGCGGTAATACACAGAGGCAACGACCTCTTCGTCTCTCTCTCTCTCACTCTCTCTCTCGGCTGCTCTCACTTAGCTCCCTCTAAGTGAAAACAGAAAAATGAGCAACAACTTACAAACTGTTTGCCCTAAGTCATATTTATACACATTTGACTTTCGGGCTATTTACAAATATAGCCTAGAGGGCCCTTGGCAAACATATTCACAAATATGTCCCCGCATCCGGATCTCTCTCCGGGTACATTCGTCATCCGGCTCCGTAGCCGGGGTCTTCAGCATCCGGCTCCGTAGCCGGGGTCTTCATCATCCGGATCCGGAGCCGGGTACTCTTCATCCGGCTTCATGCCGGGTACTCTTCATCATCCGGTTCCGTAACCGCAACCGGGCTTGCCGTCATTCATCTCCGGACATCCCATCCGGAGGGACCGAAATCCCAACAAACTCCCCCTTCACTTCGGCATGGGATGTCTCTCCAATCCGATCCTCTTCCGGCATGCTTCCAGCTTGTCGGGTGTGAGCACCTTGGTCAGCATATCCGACCCGTTCTCGTCCGTGTGGATCTTCGTCAGTACGAACTCCTTGTCTTCTATCCTTTCCCGGATCCAGTGGTATCTACGCTGGATGTGTTTCGTCCGGGAATGGTAGGCCGCGTTCTTCGCAAGGTGGATGGCACTCTGACTATCGCAGTAGAGCTGGTACTCCTCCTGCCGGATACCGAGCTCTCTAATGAAGTCCTTCATCCATATTATTTCCTTGCCGGCTTCAACAGCCGCCATGTACTCCACCTCCGTGGTTGACAACGCAACCGTCTTCTGCAACCTCGACTGCCACGAAACGGCTCCCCCTGCATATGTCATTACATACCCTGATGTAGACCGGCTGGTATCTGCATCAGCCGACATGTCCGAATCGGTAAATCCATCGAGTTCGGGCTTACCGGAGCCGAATCGGAGGCACATGTTCGAAGTGCCCTTTAAGTATCGGAGTATCCATTTGACCGCCTTCCAGTGCTCCTTGCCGGGATTACTCATATACCGGCTCACCACTCCGACTGCGTATCCAATGTCCGGTCGGGTACACACCATCGCGTACATCAAGCTCCCGACGGCAGAGGCATATGGTATCTTCATCATATCCTCCTTTTCAACTTTTGTCTTGGGACTTTGCTTGCCGGATAACTTGCAGTTTGCTGGGAGGGTCGACCCGACCGGTCTTGCTTCCGACATGTTGAACCGGTGAAGCACCTTTGTCACGTACTTCTCCTGTGACAGCCACAACTGCTTCTTCTTCCGGTCCCGGATGATGTGCATCCCTAGTATTTGCCTCGCCGGACCCAGGTCCTTCATTGAGAAAGTTCGGTGAAGCGCTTTCTTCAGCATCCGTATCTTGGCCTGGTCCCGTCCGACGATCAACATGTCGTCCACGTATAGGAGGAGTATCAGGAAGTCCCCTCCTTCGAACTTCTTCACAAACACGCAGTGATCGGACTGCGTTTTGTGGTACCCTTCGTCGGTCATGAAAGAGTCGAACTTCCGGTACCATTGCCGGGGAGCCTGCTTCAGTCCGTAAAGGCTCTTCTTCAACCGGCATACCAGGTGCTCCTTCCCTTTCTTCTCGAATCCTTCTGGTTGCTGCATGTAGATCTCTTCTTCGAGGTCACCGTGAAGGAATGCCGTCTTCACGTCCATCTGTTCTACCTCGAGGTCCATGCTTGCCGCTATGCTCAGCACCGTCCGGATGGAGGTCATCTTCACTACCGGGGCAAATATCTCGTCGAAGTCGACGCCCTTCTTCTGCTGGAACCCCTTCACCACGATCCTGGCTTTGTATCTCGGGGGGTTTCCGGCATCTCCCGGTTTCAGCTTGAACACCCACTTGTTTCGAAGTGCCCGCTTTCCTTTCGGCAACTCCACAAGTTCATATGTGTGGTTCTCATGCAGGGAATCCATCTCGTCCTGCATGGCACTTAACCACCTGCGGCTATGTGTGTCAAGCTTTGCTTCTTCAAAACTCTCCGGCTCCCCCTCGTCGGTTAGCAGCACGTGCTCTGGTTCCGGAAATCTCCGGAGGGCCCTTCTCTCTCTTAGAGGATATCTCCGTTCCGGAGCTTCGGTAACCGGCTCCTCCGTTTCCTCTTCATCCGAATCCATTTCGGGATCGGGGCCAGTTCCAGTATCAGTTTCATCTTCCTCGGCCGGTTCTGTTTCTTCACCGTCTTCGGCCGGATCCTCGAGTGCTAACCGGTCCCTTGCCGGTCGGGACTGCTCCTCGTAGGGTTGATTCTCACCGGTCGACTTGGAGTTCTTCAACTTCTTCTCTGACTCCCAGTCGGCGAGTGTCTTGTCCTCCATGAAGATGATATCACGACTCCGGAATATCTTTTTGTCGACCGGGTCCCATACTCGGTAGCCGAACTCGTCATCGCCGTAACCGAGGAATATGCATGGCCGGGTCTTTGGATCTAGCTTTCCTCTCCGGTCCTTTGCTACATGCACATATGCGAGACACCCGAACACCTTCAGATGCCGATAGGATACTTCCCTACCGGTCCACACTGTCTGCGGCGTGTCTCCGTCCAAAGGTACTGAGGGTGATCTGTTTATCACGTATGTCGCCGTCGACATTGCCTCAGCCCAAAATCCCTTGGGTAATTTCGCATGCGCCAGCATACTCCGGACCCTCTCCATTATGGTCCGGTTCATCCTCTCGGCCAGCCCGTTCAGTTCCGGCGACTTCGGCACAGTAAACTCGAGCCGGATTCCCTTCGAGCGACAGTACTCCTCGAACTGCCCCCGGTATTCCCCTCCGTTATCCGCTCGTATCGCTTTCAGCTTCTTGCCGGATTCTCTTTCCACTCTCGCGTGGAGTTCTTTGAAGACGGACAATACTTGGTCCTTTGTCTTCAACGGTGCCGTCCACAGCTTCCGGCTATGGTCATCTATGAATGTTACGAAGTACTGGGCTCCGCCATGTGACTTCGTTTCTACCTGACACACATCAGTGTGTACCAACTCCAATGGTACACTACGTCTCATCGGTGGTCTTGAGCGGAAGGAGGTCCGGTTTTGCTTACCGGCCAGACAGTCGGTACACTTCCCCAGTTGTACGTGCTTTACCGGTATCAAGTTGTCTTCGGCAAGCCTCTTCATCCCCTTCTCGCTCATGTGGCACAGTCTCTTGTGCCACAGCTCACCGGCAGTGTCAGCTGCCACGTTCAGCTCCTCCGGACATAGCCGGGAATTCATCAGGTACAGTGTGTTGACCTTCCGGGCCCGAGCCACTATCAGGCTCCCTTTGCTGAACTTCATGACACCGTTCCGGATGCTACCCGTGTAGCCTTCATCGTCTAGCCTGCCGGCCGAAATCAGGTTCAATCGAACCTCCGGAACGTGTCGAACATCCTTCAGCAGCATCTTGCATCCGGTTGATGTCATCAGCCACACGTCTCCTATGCCGGCAATCCGGCATGTACCTTCATTTCCCATCCGGACACAGCCGTGCTCACCGGCTGTGTAGGATGAGAAGTATTTCTTCTCCGGGGTCAGGTGGAACGACGCTCCGGAATCGACCACCCAGGTCATCTCTTCACCGGCAAGGTTCAGCTCCCTCTCTTCGGTAATGAGCATTATCTCTTCTTCACTTGCCGCGAGTGCCGTCGTTCCTTTCCGGTCCTGCCCTCGCCGATCCGGACCTCTCCGGTCCGCGGCTCCCCGGTATGCACCGTTTCGCTCCGGTGACTTCTTCGAATCGGTACCGTCGGTTCCGTTGTCTTTCCGGAAATGCCGACAGTTCTTCTGGAAGTGCCCCGGCTTCCCACAGTAGAAGCATGTAGGTCTTCCCCTCGACTGCGACCGTGTCCCCGACTTCTCCCGTCTTTGCGGACTTCGGTTCCGTTGTCTTCCCCGTTCCGATTCGGTAAGCAGCGCCTTCGAGTCGGAGGCCGGTTCTTTATCTCTCCGACGCGCTTCTTCATTTAGAATACTGGTCTTTACCGTTAGTAAAGACAAGTTCTCTTCCTTACAGGAGGTGCTGAGTGTAACTACCAAGTTCTCCCAGCTCTCCGGAAGGGTACACATCAGCATGATGGCTTGCATTGCGTCATCCAACGGGAACTTGATCGCCGCAAGCTGGTTCACGAATCCCATGAACGTGCTGACGTGTTCGACCATGCTCTCGCCGTCCCGGTACTTAAGATTCACTATCTTCCTCATCAGGGAGGTCCGGGTTAGAGCATTCTTCCTCTCATACAGTCCGGACAGCTTCTGCCACATCTCATAGGCGTTCGTATCGTTCGCCACATGTTGCAGGACACTTACATCGACATATTGCCGGATCGTCGCTACGGCTTTCCGGTTCAGGAGCTTCCACTCCGACTCTATTACTCCCTTGGGTATCTCGGCATTGTCGATCGGTTCGTACAGGTCTCGGACGATGAGAAGGTCTTCCATCTTTATCTTCCAGTCGGCGTAGTTCTGTGAGTTCAACACCATCATGCCTGGAGGCCCACTACCGCCGCCTTCCATTTTCTGTGTTACCGTCGCTCTGATACCACTTTGTTGTACACAGTGCTCGGCCACAACCGAGGAATAGGATCAACTCACAGAAAACAGGAAATACAAAAAATGCACGAGGACAATAGAGAGAAGAGTACACAGGATGTTTTACGTGGAAAACCCTAAATGGGAAAAAACCACGGGAGTCCTCAAACTCCAACTATCACTATAAACAGAGATGTACAATGGTGAAGCTACAAGGCAACAACCTTGAGCTCACTGTCTTCGCCACAGGCGGCGGTAATACACAGAGGCAACGACCTCTTCGTCTCTCTCTCTCTCACTCTCTCTCTCGGCTGCTCTCACTTAGCTCCCTCTAAGTGAAAACAGAAAAATGAGCAACAACTTACAAACTGTTTGCCCTAAGTCATATTTATACACATGTGACTTTCGGGCTATTTACAAATATAGCCTAGAGGGCCCTTGGCAAACATATTCACAAATATGTCCCCGCATCCGGATCTCTCTCCGGGTACATTCGTCATCCGGCTCCGTAGCCGGGGTCTTCAGCATCCGGCTCCGTAGCCGGGGTCTTCATCATCCGGATCCGTAGCCGGGTACTCTTCGTCCGGCTTCATGCCGGGTACTCTTCATCATCCGGTTCCGTAACCGCAACCGGGCTTGCCGTCATTCATCTCCGGACATCCCATCCGGAGGGACCGAAATCCCAACATAGATGCCGGTAGGACACTTCCTTACCGGTCCATACTCTCTGTGGCGTGTCTCCGTCCAGGGGTACTGAGGGTGATCTGTTTATCACATATGTCGCCGTCGACAGTGCCTCAGCCCAAAACTTCTTGGGTAGTTTTGCATGCGCTAGCATACTCCGGACCCTCTCCATTATGGTCCGGTTCATCCTCTTGGCCAGTCCGTTTAGCTCCGGCGTCTTCGGCACGATAAAATCGAGCCGGATTCCCTTCAAGCGGCAGTACTCCTCGAACTGCCCCCGGTACTCACCTCCGTTATCTGCTCGAACCGCCTTCAGCTTCCGGCCGGTTTCTCTTTCCACTCTCGCGTGGAGCTCTTTGAAGACGGATAACACCTGATCCTTCGTCTTCAGCGGTGTGGCCCACAGCTTCCGGCTGTGGTCATCTATGAACGTCACGAAGTACTGCACTCCGGCATGTGACTTCGTGTCTACTTAACAAACATCCGTATGCACCAACTCCAGTGGTGCATTACGTCTCATCGGTGGCCTTGGTCGGAAGGAGGTCTGGTTCTGCTTACCGGCCAGACAATCAGTGCACTTCTCTAAGTGCACGTTCTTCACTGGAATGAGGTTGTCGTCTCCAGGCCTCTTCATCCCCTTCTCACTCATGTGACATAGCCTCTTGTGCCACAGCTCACCGGCAGTGTCGGAAGCCACGTTCACTTCTTCCAGACATAACCGGGCATTCATCAGGTACATTGTGTTTACCTTCTGGGCCCGAGCCACAATCAGGCTCCCTTTGCTGAACTTCATGACACCGTTCCGGATGCTACCCGTGTAGCCTTCATCATCTAGCCGACCGGCTGATATCAGGTTCAGACGAACTTCCGGAACGTGTCGGACATCTTTCAACAGCAACTTGCATCCGGTTGGTGTTGTCAGCCACACGTCTCCTATGCCGACAATTCGGCATGTTCCTTCATTCCCCATCCGGACACAGCCGTGATCACCGGCTGAGTAGGATGAGAAGCATTTCCGGTCCGGGGTAAGGTGGAACGACGCTCCGGAGTCTACCACCCAGGTCATCTCATCGCCGGCATGGTTTATCTCACTCTCCTCGGTGATGAGCATCAACTCCTCTTCACTTGCCGCAATTGTCGTCGTTCCCTTCAGGTCCGGCCCCCTCCGGTCTTTACCGTTCCGGTCTGTACCGTTCCGGTTCGGGGTTTGCTTCGAATCGGTACCGTCGGTTTCCTTGTCTTTACGGAAATGCCGACAGTTCTTTTGGAAGTGTCCCGGCTTGCCGCAATAGAAGCAAGTAGGCCTCCCCCTTGACTTTGATCGTGTCCCCGACTTCTCCCGGTTCTGGGGACTACGGTTTCTATGTCTTCCGCGTTCCGATTCGGTAAGGAGCGCTTTGGAGTCGGAGCTCGTATCTTTGTCTTTCCGACAAGCCTCCTCATCTAGCAAGCTCGACTTTACTCTTGCTAGGGATAACCGTTTTCCTTCCGGCCCGGCGTTGCCCAAAGTAACAACCAACGTCTCCCAGCTATCCGGGAGGGAACCGAGCAGGAGTAGCGCTAGGACCTCATCGGCAAGAGGTACTTCCAATGACGTTGCCTGGTGAATCAGCCCCTGGAAGGCATTCATATGCTCCGCCATGTTGGAGCCATCTTGGTACCGGAGTCTTACAAGCTTCCGGAATACCGACGCCTGATTGACAGCATTTTTGTTCTGGAACATCATGCCGATCTTCTCCCAGAGCTCATGAGCCTTGCTCTCTTCATTGAAGTTGTTGTACATGCTCATGTCGATGAAGCACCGTATGTACGCCGTTGTCTTCATGTGCATCACCTCCCATATCGCGGCGTCGATTTTGTCCGGTCTCTTGTCCCCGAACTGAACCGGCAGCCAGAGGTCTTTAACCACGAGCATGTCCCTCATCTTCGACTTCCACACTGAATAGTTGGAGCCGGTGAGCTTGAACATGCCGCCAAACGATTTGTCCATTTTTCTGTGTCGATTTTGCTCTGATACCACTTGTTGAGAACTTGACGTTCCTTATGTCCGACGCTCGGCCACAACCGAGATTCTTTTCATACACAGAAAAACAGGTAATGTAACGCGACACAAAAGAGGAGAAATGGTACACAGGAGATATACGTGGAAAACCCCAAAATAGGGGAAAAAACCACGGCAGCCCACAAGCTGCAAACTGTCACTATGTAGAAATATACAACAGTGAGATCACTGAGGCAACGACATCGTGCTCTCAGATCTTCGCCACAGGCGGCGGTTACAACAGAGGCAACGACCTCGTCTCTCTCTCTCTCTCTCTGTACAGTTACGTACTCTAATTTCTTCTTTCACCAACAAGGAAGAATAATCACAAAAAACGACAACTGCTAAAAAAAAACTAAAAGTTTGCCCTAAGTCATATTTATACTAATATGACTTTTCGGCTATTTACAAATGTAGCCTTGATGGGCTCCATCCGGCTCTCCGCAGTCGGGTACTCCTCATCCGGTTCATACCGGGCCTACACCATCCGACTCTCCGCAGTCGGGTACTTCTCATCCGGTTCATACCGGGCCTACACCATCCGACTCTCCGCAGTCGGGTACTCCCCATCCGGTTCATACCGTTTCGGCCTCGGCCTGTAAACCTCGGCCGAGTTTGTTCGTCTGCACTGTTCTTCTCCCTTCCCATCCGGAGGGACCTGTCTACCAACACATTATACAATGAAACTATCGATATACCCGTCCAACAAATGGGGTACTACTTTATTCCTAAACCCAAAACCACATATTTATAATTACGGTTTATGTAGTTTTACTCTACAATTTGAATATGGATACCAATTTTAGAACTTTATATTGAACCAAGTCTTCAATTGTGCTCCATGATATGCAAATTGACACGAATGTGGACACATATACAATTTAGTAATTGCTAGGTTTTTTTTGTTCTATATTTAACCATCAGGTCGCAAAAGGGGTACGCATGCATCGTATATTTTCGATATCAGGCTAAAATAGGGTACTTTTCTACATTTGGCCAACTATGCCAAAAGAGAATACGACATATTACCTGTTTCAAATGACCCGGTGTTCAATGCATTCCCTTGGGCATTGATTAAGTCGGCCCATTTGAAGCTTGCTTTTTGTCCTATCATTAGCCCATCCACATCTCTTATGAGTGGATTCCACACAATGGGCATGTACATCCGGGCATATGCATCATTTCTCCACCTACATGTGATCCCCTTTCTTATTCCATCAACACATAGACTCTACATACTTCCCCAATATTTGGGTCGCATTTCTGGCACAAAACCTAAAAAGGGGCTGCTTGCCATGATATGGAAAGATTCGAACCCATGACCTTATGTTACATGGGTCGAGCTCTTGACCATTAGCCTATATATTGTGATATGAAGGATATTATTTTCATTTAAGTTTTACTACAGAAAATAGATATATGTTCTAGATTTCTCTGGAACATTCTAGAAACTTCAAGAGTACTCCTAAGAACACTATAAAAGGAGGCACAATGCATTTTTTTGAACCAAATCTGTTCAACGCCAGTCTTAAGCCTCCTAGCCACTACTGTATATTCTCTTCACATAGTATATATCTTTTGTTATCATTATTCTCTCTCTCTCTCTCTCTCTCTCTCTCTCACTCCTTCCTTCTCTCGAGAGTTCTACACCTCCCTTAGTACTAATCCTCATCTTTTAGTAATAATTCCTTCTCTGTCTTAGTATTGTTCCTAACAGTACTTCTCTATCTTAGTATTGTTCTAGAAAGTTGAACCGATTTCTAGTCTCCTTCCTTCTCTTCCTTTTATCTTCCTACTTCTCCTTCCCTTCATACTAATATCTTATTCCTCTTTTCTTTCATACTATGGCCACTTTTAGCACTCAAGAATATCAATCCATTTTCTCGGAGTTGCAATGCTTGAAAGAAAAGTTTCTAGCATTGGAACAAGAAAATCAACGATTGTTGGGGGAGCTTCAACAAATCTCCTTAGAGAAGCAGCAGATGCAACAACAACAACATGGGGAACTAGTGTTTTGATGCAACAACTCGAAGCGACCATTGTAGCATTGCAACAACAAGGACCAAGTACGCAAGGGATTCATAAAGAACCCAAGATCGGCCTTCCTATGAAATTCGATGGAACACGATCATAGTTTAGAGGATTCCTTAATCAGGTACAATTAGTCATTCAAATGCATCCTTCCTGATATCTGACCGATGCATCACGAGTGGGTCTAGTAGGCACATTGTTAAGTGGCTCAGGTTTGGTATGGTTCGTTCCATTGTTAGAAAAGGAATCTCCATTACTAAACAATTTTCAAGAGTTTATAAGTGAGTTTAAAGCCTGTTTTGGAGATACTGATAGCATAAGGACATCAATAAATAAAATCTAACGATTACGTCAAGGTGATCTTCCAGCCTCTGCATACGCCGTAGATTTTCGTCTACTCGCCTACGATATCCCTTGGGATGACCAAGCATTAATGGAGCAATTTTGTTATGGCCTATGTAACGATGTCAAGGATTTACTCTTGACCTTTCCCAAAGAACCAAAGTCATTGACAGAAGCAATCAATCACACAGTACGATGCGATAACCGCCTCTTCGAATGATGTTCAGAACGTCAGTTTCAAATGCCGAGGGCAAGATTAGAGCCCATCTACGCTTCAGTTGTAGCAAAGCCTTTCCCAAGGGAGTCATTTAATACGTCTCCAACAAATACTCCGACTCCAATGGAAATCGACACCACACGTTGCCACGAACCCCTATCTGAAGAAGAAAAGCAACGACGCCAGGGAAATCGATTATGTCTTTATTGTAGTGGATTGGGGCATATTGCAATGAACTGTCCCCATCGGCCAAGAAGGCATGCAAATCAAATAACCGCTAGTACTAATAGTACTAAATCCGAGTCTATTTCTCTAGGTGTGCCTGATAGTCCTAATAGCCCAACCCTTTCAAACAAATTTGAAATCCTTATTCAACTAGAAGAAGAGTTAAACGATTAAGTCCAGCCAAAATAGGAGCCGTTTGGTTGGAGAACCCTAGATCTGTGTAGCTCATTAGTGGTTCCATTTCGTCTAAGCAAGTTAGCAATGTGTTCTTACCTCAAGTAATGGTTAGGTACTAAAAGTACTCCTCCAGTACATGTCTTAGCACTCTTAGATTCCGGAGCTAACTCTTTCTTCATGGATAGGAAATTTTCCCAAGCTCATCAAATATCCCTACGAAAACTTTCTTGCCCAACATCTGTAGTAGTTATTGATGGTCGTCCCATTGCTTCTTGAAAAAACGTAGAGGAGTCAGAGCCGATTCAAGTTGTCCTAGATAACTTGGTGTGTGTAGTATCATTTAATATAATTAGTAGTCCAGATTATCCAATTTTCTTGGGGTTACCGTGGTTTGAATTACATAACCCAGACATAGATTGGAGAACAAGAGAAATACGGTATCGACAAATCTGAGGATCTACTCATAAGATTGCAACCATTTCACTACATCAATTGCGTGAGGAAGGACATAAGGAAGCAATGTTTGTCTTCGCGGTATCAGTAAAACCTTCCAACACTACTAAAGAGGAGTCCACCGTTCAACTTCCAGAGAAGTGTCGTCAGTATGCCGATGTGTTCGATAAGGTACAAGCCAATACGCTTCCTCACCACCGACCGTATGATTGCCCCATCGATTTACAACCAAGAAAAGAGCTACCATGGGAACCGATCTACAATTTGTGACCAACCGAGTTAGAAGTCCTTCGAGCCTATTTAGAGGAGAATTTGGCAAACAGTTTCATTCGACATTCAAAATCTCCAGCCATCGCACCCATTTTCTTCGTCAAGAAAAAGGATGGATCACTTCGTCTCGTTGTAGACGATCGCGGCTTAAATAAGGTCACCATCAAGAATAGGTATGCACTTCCCCTTATCTCAAGTCTTTTAGAATGGATCAATGGTGCAAGGTTCTTCGCAAAGATCAACTTACGAGGAACATATAACCTCGTACAGATCTGATCAGGAGATGAATGGAAGAACGCATTCCGCAATAGATATGGGCACTTCGAGTATACGATCATGCCATTCGGTCTCCCTAATGCACCAGGAGTCTTCCAGCACATGGCAAATGATATATTCCGAGATCTCTGGGATGTTTGTTTGATCATCTATTTGGATGATCTATTGGTTTATTCGAAGACCCAAGAAGACCATGATTCTCATGTACAGTTAGTACTAAAACGGCTTTGAGAACATGGTCTTATGCAAAACTAGAAAACCGGGTGGAATTTTTGGGCTATGTCATATCCTCGGAAGGCATCTCCATGGATCCAGCTAAGGTCAAAACGGTGGTAGAATGGTAGAATTCACATTCGTTGCGAGATGTTCAATGCTTTTTAGGCTTTGCCAATTTCTACCGCAAGTTTATATAGGATTACTCAAAGCTTGTTCTGCCTCTCACAACACTTACCAAGAAGGGACAATCGTTCGTTTGGTCTAAAGAGGTGGGCATGACTTTTGAGAGTCTTATGAAGGCATTTACATCAACTCCTAGTACAGTAGCTCATTTACATCAATTCCTTGGGTAGCATTCTGTCACAACAAGGCGATGATGAAAAGCTACATCTTGTGGTTTTCCACTCACGCAAGTTTGACGCCGCCGAAATCTACTATGAAATTCATGATAAGGAGCTATTGGCAATAGTGGACTCTTTTATGCAATGGAGGCATTTTCTAGAGGGATTTTCTCATCAAGTCACTGTATTTAGTGATCACAAAAACCTTGCCTACTTTCAGAATGCTCCTGTGTTAAATCGACGTCAAGCTTGGTGGGCCCAATTCCTCACTCGTTTCGACTTCAAAATTACATATCGTCCGAGAAAGCAACAAGGGAAGGCAGATGCATTATCTCGGTGAGCCAGCTTTCGATAACCAAAAGCAAGTAATCCTAGGACCGGCACAACTGCAAGCAACGTAGGTTTGCGGTATGCCATTAGATTCCCACATTATCAATAGCATACGGGAGGAATTGAAGATAGATTCATTCGCCCAAACCATTCTTGCACAAATTGATCCCTCTCGAGCATCTTGTTCACAATCGCAACAACCAGGTACAGACTATCGACAATTCGAATGTCATGATGAATTTATATTCTTTAAGAAACTCTTGTATGTTCCTAATGGTTCTTGTCGCCTTCAAGTAGTCCAAAACTTTCATGACACATATACAACTGGGCATTTTGGTAGTACTAAAACATTAGATTTAGTACAACGATCATTCTGGTGGCCCCATATGCGACGATTTGTTGAAGATTTTGTTTGGACTTGTGATACATGTTGCAGAGAAAAAATGCCAAGGCATCATCCATATGGTTTATTAGAACCATTACCAATTCCAAGCAAGCCGTGGCAATCCATTGCTCTAGATTTCATCACAGATCTTCCAATTTCTAAGGGATTCGATGCGATCTTAATAGTAGTAGATCGATATATACAAAGATGGCCCATTTCCTGCTATGTACTAAGGAAATCTCCAGTGAAGAAACCGCCAAAATTGTCATGCGTGAGGTATGTCGGCATCATGGCCTCCCCGATAGTATCATCAGCAACTGTGGACCCCAGTTCCTCTCGAAATTCTGGAAGCACCTCTTCATAATGCTCAAGGTCAATTGTAACCTCTCCTCCGGCTACCAACCGCAAACAAACGGCCTAGCAGAACGAATAAATCAAACGTTGGAGAAATATCTTCGGTTCTTTCTAAGCTATCATCAAGATGACTGGGAAGATATCCTCCACTTTGCCGAATTCGTGTATAATAACTCTGTCCACTCATCGACAAAGGTTACACCATTCTATGCTTACACGAGTTGTCACCCCCAGTGGTGTGTATTTGAAACCCCAGAGTTACCCACAAATCCTTGTGCAAAGGATCGTTTGGAGCGGCTACACAAGATACAAGCGGATTTATCTACTCATCTATAGCAAGCTCAACAAACACACAAGGTTTACACGGATCGTCATCGGCTTCCATTCAGTTTTTAACATTGGAGATCCGGTATGGCTACTACGACGATACATCAAGACTACTCGCCCAAGCGAGAAGTTGGATTATCGGTGATTAGGTCCTTTCTGTATTATCAAAAAACTTAATGATATGTTGCTTTTCGTCTTGATCTACCTCCGCAACTACGGATACATCCGGTGTTTCTTAGTTCTCTCCTAGAACCCTATCAGAACAGCACCATCCTGGGTCATATTAAACCACCTTCACCCCTGATCAAACTTGAAGATGGAAATGAGTACGAGGTTTCCGCCATCCTCAATTCCAAGATTGTTCGCAACAAGCTCTACTATCTAGTCGATTGGTTAGGATATAGTGCCAGCAAGCGTACCTGGGAGCCAATTGAGAATGTGACCAATGCTCATGCTCGTCTTGAAGACTTCCATCGTCAACATCCACACAAACAGGGTCCTCAATCCAAAACGACTCGTAACACTCGTCGTTTTAAAGGGGGAATAGTGTCATTATATGGCAAGATTCAAACCATGAACTTATGTTAAATGGGTCGAGCTCTTGACCATTAGATTATTTATTGCAATACGAAGGATATTATTTTCATTTAAGTTTTACTATAGAAAATAGATGTATATTCCAGATTTCTCTGGAACATTCTAGAAACTTCAGGAGTACTCCTGAGAACACTATAAAAGGAGGCACAAGGCATTATCTCGAACCAAATCGGTTCAACGCCAGTCTTAAGCCTCCTAGCTACTATTGTATATTCTCTTCACATAGTATATATCTTTTGTTATCATCATTCTCTCTCTCTCTCTCTCACTCAATCTTTCCTTCTCTCGAGAGTTCTACACCTCCCTTAGTACTAATCCTCATCTTTTAGTACTAATTCCTTCTAGTTCTTAGTACTGTTCCCAACAATACTTCTTTGTCTTAGTACTGTTCTTGACACTGCTTGGCCAGCTTCCACCTTGTCTCGGTAGCCCCATCTTCCATCTACGTCTCCATAGAATTTTCTAAGATGGCTCGGGTGGTTGTACGCTCCTGACCACCAATTTGCCTAGCAAGGCCTTCGTTTGCACCACGAGATCTATCAATCCCACCCCGCGTTTAGTTTTTCCTTTTATAAGTTTAATCCAAGCAACCTTTGCACGAGCCTATTTTTCCTATGTGCCCCCCCATAAGAAATTCCTTATAATCCTTCTTATCAATTTCATTGACTTGGGCACGATTATCTAGCATGCAATAGTATGCCATATGGTGGCCATTAGAATTTGATTTGCAATCAGAATCTTGGTTGCGAAGGATAGCTTTCTTGCATTCCACCATATTAGCTTCACTTTTATTTTATCCACTAGTAGATTGTTAGTATTCTGCTCGCTCGATGTCCATACCAATTTTGAAGCCCAAGTATCTAGTAGCTTCTCCTCTCCTTAACCATCTGAAATTGGGGTCAGGGGCCCAGTTTAACATGGGCTTATTACTAATCCAAATGCCCATTGATTTATTCCAATTTATTTTAGCACCCGATCCCCTACAGAACTCATCAATTGCACTTTGCAATTTACCCGAGTTGTTTGCATCACCCTTGACATAGGTCGTTGTGTCATCAACATATGTCATATCAAACACCATTCCTACATCATTGGGCAATGTAAGGCCTTGTATTTGCCAAGGTCTATCAACAATTTGATAATGTAAAGTGTCTTCTGCAATGATGTATAGGTATGGGGCCAATGGGCATCCTTCGCGTTCCGAACGTAACATCTTAAAGCTCTTCCCCATACTTCCAGCCATTAAAACTTGGCTGGATGCACCTCTGTAAAAGGCACTCATTCCAAGGATCCATTGTTGTTCAAAGCCTAGGGCCGCCATAACTGCTTCTAGAAATTCTATCATATGTTTTTTCGAAGTCGAGTAGCATTACTACTAGGTCCACTCCTTGCTCCTCTGCCCATGCTAAATATTCCCAAAAAGTTATAATCACATCATCAACAATGTTGCGGTTTTCCAGGAAGCCAGTTTGCGTTGTGTATAATGTCCCCTAGTACGTTTTCAATCTCTTATAGCTTTGGCCATTATCTTATAAGCATTGGTGAGAACCGTCAATGGTCGCCAATTATCGAGCATTGTTAGGTCTTTTCCATCCTTGGGTATTAAATAAATCATTCCTCTACACATTTTTGTGGGCATTAATCCTTCTGCCATAATATATTCCATCCCTGCTAGCATGTCATCCTTAAATAGATCCCAATATTTGATGTAAAAGTATATAGGAAGTTCGTCAATTCTTGCGTGACAACTTTGTTTGTTCATATGCCCAATTGCATCCCACAATTCTTGCATACTGATAGGGATATTTAGTTGGTCCATCATGTGCACAGTAACTTTCCTTGGCATATTATTTATTATATTTATGAAGGCAGCCTGATCAATCTGTTCCTCTTTGCATACATTTAGTAGTTGAGTATAATAGCTCGTGGCTATTTCAAGCATTTCCTCCTTGCAGGTGGTCATTGTGCCATTGGTTTTTCTTTAACATGAAGGTCGAGTGCCGAATCCTCTACAATTTACAACTTCAAAAAACCTTTAGTAACCCGGTGTCCTACCCTCATCCAGCTTGCTACCTTACTTCGATAGGCATAGGTAATCCTTAGTTTCTGGCACATATCCAATTTGCTTTTGGCCTCCTCTAGTCGGGCCTCAATCCATACATTAGGTGGGTATAATTCTCTTAGTCGTTGCATAGAAGTGAGTGTCCATTGCATTCTCTGCATTTTTTCCCTTATCTCTTTTCTAATTTCAATCACATTCTTTCGAAAAAACCATGCACATTCCTCAAGTTTCCTAGCTAGGCTATGAGCAAGATCAAGGTACCTCCATTTGATATTAGACCATATTTTTCATATATCATCAGTCCTTTTAGTATGCATAACCAATTCGTTGCTCACCTTCACATTTTTTGGCTTTCATCGATTGTTTTCTTGTATATGCAACAAACTAGTGCATGATCTGAGAACATTGTTCCAGTACAAATAATGCATCTGCCTTTCCTTTCAATGAGCCGAGGGTCCAAATACCATATGTCCAGCCTAGACATCGTCTTCCCATGCATGCTTCCTCCTACTCTAGAGTATAGAAGAGATTTTTCTTTTTTCATTTGAAAGTTAGGTGCATTCCAACAATCTATCACATTATATGTTAAACAAAACTTATCCCATACATACTTCTCCGGCCCCTGCACTGTTCCATTTCCATTTCCTCTTCTATCTTCTTGTTGCTCCACCATATTAAAGGCTCCTCCAATGATCCGCAACTCAGCATCCGGTTTCTTGTCCACTAGTTGCAACCAAAATTCTTTTCTTTCGGCAGCTAAATTTGGGGCATATATGTTCAGTATGCCCAAGTGCCCACATCTGTGTTTTATCCTTATATAGATAACACGACCCTCTATTAAACTACCCTTGCATGTGCATGCAATAGTAAACTTAGATTTCATAGCTATAAGTACTGCCCCATGAATTTGTCTATCCCCCGTAGCTGCTGACCATGTATTGGTTCAATTCCCAAGGCAAATGCTTCCAATTTTATCGATCCTATCCCCATCTAGATGGTGCTCCTACACCATGATAATATTAGGCACCACTACCTCAATGTAGTACGTTCTTTTTCATCTGGAATTGGGTGCCACCAATTCCTTGTATATTCCAAGTTAGCAAGCTAAGATTAATATAACCTACATCCTCTGTGGCCCGGCCAATGCATTTTCCACTTCCACTATGGTAACTAATATCCTTTCTTGGAGATTTTCATCTTCCAACTGCGTCAACATTTCAGGGAGGTATACCATGAATTCTGTGATCATTTTAGGAAGGTTCCTAAATTTCACATTTTCACTTTCCATTGCCTTTTCATTTTCACACCTATTGCGGTACCATATGATGATTCTACATGAACACCCATTTGTTGTTCCAACCATCTGAGTACTTCTTCTCTACTATGTGGTTCCTTATTTCCAATGACCAGAATATAGGATAGTCCAGTGATCCATGCTTTATCAACACAATTACCATATATATTGGCTCTACACATGTTGTCCTTCTTCATCTCACTTCCACACATTTCCTTGAACCACTTTTTGTCTGTCAATTTCAGTTTGATCTGTTATCCAATATGCGATAGGGGGGTCGCTTTGTATTGAAGATTATAGTTCACTCTTGGCCATTTACGTATACCTTTATTTTTCTCCATCCCCATCCCCTCCTCTTTTCTAGCACACATGTGCCTTTTCATTTTTGCTATCCCCTTAATATATTGGGTTGTCACCAGTGACTTAGCTTGCTCTTTCACAGGCCTTACGACCTTTCCTATATTTAATTATCCTACCTCATCCATACTTTCACGATGCATCTGGTAACAAGTTGTCTTCCTGTTGTAGTTTTTGCATATCATTAATAGCTTCCACATAGTTGCTCTCGTGATTTTCCTTCATTCTTGCTTCCCTTTCATTAGTTTTGTTTTCATTGCCGTCTAAGGTTAAGAGTGCATATTTTTTGCTAAGTGGGGAGCCATCATACTTGTATCATCAGTCTTGGCCTCATTTTGTATTGGTTTTATTGAGAAGTAGAAATTAAAATCTAGCCTAATCTATTAATTTTTATCTTATGATGACATATGAAGCCTTTTATCATTTTTACATCCTATAACAAATAAAGCTTTCTATCCTTACGACTATCAATGGGTTTCCAAATGAGATCCCTTTGACATAGATTGCTTAATATGAGAAGGAACTCCCCGAAGTAATATGTAAAACTATTATTAAGATTTCTTATATTATCTATTAAACTCCCTTTCTTAAGTTAAATCTCCCTTCTAGTTACACATTACTCATTTCTTCAATGGTGTTATAAGTTTTTTATGTTGATTCTTATATATTTATAGGCCATGGACAACAAGACCTACATTTGCACACACACATGGCCATTTGTTCTCTTACAATGCTTATATAAACTTTGTATGTGTGGAGATGTTCATGCATGCATAAATATATTTAGATATGTTCTTGAACACTAATATAAAGTAATGTAGTAATGCATTTTGGAAAGCAATATCTTGTCATAAAGATGGCTCATATTTTTAAGTGACAAAGAGTACCTAGATTATTGTATAATAATGTTCTTAAGTTGGAAGTCACTTGCGTGTATTATTAAATCTATGACAGTGTCTATTTCTTTGGTTCCTAGTTCCTAGTTTCTATATTATATATTTGTGAGAGAAGTAGGGCCTTAATTTAGATAAAGAAAATAATAATTGATGTATATTATCTTTTATTACTTAACATTTTAATCATCTTTTGAGAGAGAGCCCAGACCGTTCCAATATTTAACCTTCTTAAACTTAAGGTTTTGAACTTAGTATTACGAGGTATTGTGTTGAATGCTCAACAAGAGAGATCTAAAATTTTCATATTGATCATAGTTATGGAATACTCAACATATAATATTCATATAATAAATATTTTAAGTATTGTGAAGATATTCTACCTTTTCTTTTTGAATAATTAGAAGATGTATTTTGTTGATAAAATGCTTTAAATATGTAGAATACATTAAATACTTCTTACAATTTAAAGTATTTTTAAAAAAATCTTTTTATTTGTACAATTTTATATTTTTAAAAGAATGCAAAATTCTTATTAATGCATAAAATATGTGAAACATTAAAATGGCAGTTCTAAAGTGTAGAATACTTCGAAGTATTTTGAAAAATGTAGAATACAAGTTTAACAACTATGACATGGACATGAGAAAATGTTTCCTTTCCGAAACCAATGCAATATCAAATCCTTGGATACAACTTCAACATCCATCATGTACCCTTTAATGGTTGAGAATTATTTTCTATATTGTTACTTTGGCAATCAAGATTGCAACCTTGTGTACTAAATAGTCCTTAAACATGAAATTTTTTAAGGATTATCAAAGGTGCATGAATCATTGACACATAATCTTTATAAAATGTAATGTGGGTTGTGAAATGTGCGCTAAGTTTCCCATAAGTTATGATAACATTTGATTGTCATGTGTGAAGGTGTTAGACTACCTAGAAAGGAACTCTAAAATATCCTCTTCCCCACACCTTCCCTAGGGCCCATAGTAAAGATTTCAAGGGCCATTTCAATTTCGATAGTTTAGAGTTTTTTTCCCAAGGATATTTGTTGCACTAAAAATGAATTTGTATTTCATTATGTTTTTACACATCATTTACTTAATACTTTTAATACATAATTTGACATATTCAAGTAATGTTCTTTCCCAATGAAATTCGTTGCACTAAAAATGAGTTTGCAACTGAATATGTTTTTACATAGCTTTTACTTAATGTTTTCAAGTACATTATTGGACATATTAAGGCAATGTTTTTTCCCAAGGAAATTTGTTGCACTAAAAAGGAATTTGTATATGAATATGTTTTTACACATCTTTTACTTAATGCTTTCAAATATAGATTTTTTTTTTCCAAATAAAATCTTTTTCCATTAGTTATAAAATTTTACAGATAAGAATGTTATATACAAAATATTAAGAGGGACATGATAGTTCCATCTTATATGGAGGCCCACTGACCCAAGAAAGGGAGAGGATGACCATTGTTGGATGAAGGCTAATCGATATCTTTTGTTAAGCGGACAAGCTCAACCAAATGCGGATCGACTGAACAAGATAGAGCAGGATCGAAGTTCGGAACGAAGAACCAGATCGGTGTCCGGAACCAGGAGCTGGATTGGAGAGCCGGATCAAATTGTAACCTGTAGGCCGTTAGAGGCCTACGAATCTAGCCTACTACGTAGGCATATTTTTGGGAGTCAGTGTCAGTCACTCGTATGAGCATTGAAGTTCATGTCAGTACTTCTGTCACTCCTTTTAAGGGCTTGTATAAAAGGTGTTTTGTAGAACACCGTATATATAGTGTTGTCTCGAGCCACGAAAAATGGTTTTCATTGCTAGAAAAACTAGAGCAACTAGGAGTTGTCGAAACCTTGAGACGACACTCCTTATACCATCGAGCACATCGGTGAGGTCCCTCTTAGCCATGTTGGGCAGAAGGGAAAACTTATGAACGTCCTACACGTCCCGACAATCACAAATAATCGCGTGTCAGTCGGACAGATTGTCGATCAAGGGATGTAGGTTCGGTTCATGCACCTCGGATGCTTCATCAAAGAAGATGGCAAAGTCAACGTCCTGCACGTCCCGACAATCACAAATAATCGCGTGTCAGTCGGATAGATTGTGGATCAAGGGATGTAGGTTCGGTTCATGCACCTCGGGTGCTTCATCGAAGAAGAGGGCAAAGTAATCGTGCAAGGGCGCCAGGACGGGAGAATCTTTATCCTCAAAACGAATGATGTTTGCACCACTATGTATGTGAAAGGACAGAAGGTCAAGTCGGACATCAACTTGTGGCACAAGCAGATGGGTCACATCAACTTCCGGAAGCTTCACGAGTTGCAGTCGAAGTTCAGTGGCCAGAAAGGCCAAATTTGTGAAGTGTGCCAGCTCGGGAAGCAACATAGGCTTCCCTTCCCCAATAAAAAGAATTGGAGCCGAAATCAGCTTGATCTCATCCATTCGGATGTGTGGGGATCGACACAAAACGTGAGCATCAGTGAGAGTCAGTATTTCTTCTCCTTCATCGATGATTTCACCCAGCACATGTGGATCTACCTCATCGAGAAGAAAATCGAAGTTTTCGATTGTTTCTAGAACCTGCAAAATCTTCTCAAACGGGAAACATAGAGGAAGATCAAGTGCCTGCGATTAGATGGCTGATAAGATACTTTTCTGGCCAATTCAATAGTTATTTGCAACAAAAGGGAATTCGGAGAGAATTCAGTTGAAGATACACGCTGGAACAAAACGGTGTGGTCGAAAGGAAAAACTGGTCGATTGTGGAGGCGGCACGGGCAATGTTGGAGGAGAAGAGCATGCCCACGTTTTACTAGGACGAAGCGATCAGCACACGAGCTATATTTTGGGGATAAGGTGTTAGCACACGAGCTATATTTCGGACGGAAGCCAAATTTAAGGCACCTTAGGATATTCGGTAGCATTGCCTATGTGCATGTGCTGGATGAGAAGAGGAGGAAGTTGGACCCGAAGTTGGAGAAGTGTATCCTTATCGGCTACTCACATGAGCAAAAGGGTTATAACTGCTATAACCCGCAAACTAAGCAAGTACGAGTAAGCCGAGATGTCGAATTTGGCGAATCTGCATCTTGATACTCTCTATCAACTCCGACGGAAGATGAGACTAGTGAGCCGCAAACGATCCTGGCTGGATATGAAGAAGGATTTGGTACTTTGGACGAGAGTCTGATTTAATTCCGGCTGAGTGGGTCGAGTGAGCGACTAAGTCTGAAAGACCAGTCGGATGACTAGTCGGCGAGTAGTGAAGACTTGGTCATGCTCTCCCCGCGCAAGGAATGGAGGAAACAATTCACGTGCAAAGAGAAGGGGAAGAAAAAGATGCTAGAGTATGACACCGGTAGAGGTGAGTCGGATTGGAGCGATTCCAACTACGGCTCGACTAACATGGAACCTTCGAGGAAGAGGTCGAAGTTGGCTGAGACGGCCGCGAAATCGGCGAATCAGGAATTGCGCAGATCCACCCACCAAAAGAACCCCTTGAGGAGGTACAGGTACAATGAGTATATGGCGCATCATTATGCGTACATGGTGAATGTGGCAGTCGTGCGTGAGCCAAAGAGCTACGCCAAAGCGGCTAAGGATCCGAACTGGCAGAAGACCATGGAGGAAGAGATGCACGCACTCATAGAGAATGAGACGTGGGACTTGGTGGACATACTGAAAATAGTGAAGTCGATCAGTTGTCGTTGGGTATACAAGGTCAAATACGACACCGACAGCTCTATCAACTGGTACAAGGCCCGGTTAGTGGCCAAGGGCTACACGTAGCAGCACGACATCGACTACGATGAGAAGCTCGTGCCAGTTGTGAAGATGACGACCGTCTGTGTCTTGTTTGTTGTGGCATTGGCGAAGGGATGGCATCTACATCAGGATGTAAAGAATGTGTTCCTACAAGGTGATCTTCAGAAATAGGTGTATATGGTTCAACCCCCATGATTTCAATCCGGAGTAAACACATCAGTTGTGTGTCGATTGAAGAAGTTCCTCTACGGACTCAAGAAAACCTTGCGCACCTGGAAAACGAAGATCACGCAGAGACTGCGGCGGATGGGGTTTACTGCATTGAAATCAGACTCTTCACTTTTCATTCGGCAAGGTCGGAACAGGCCGGTGAGCATATTGCTCTATGTGGATGATCTTGTCATCGTCGGTGTCGACCCGGATGAAATCGGCTGCGTGAAATACCAACTTGCGGCATCATTTGAAATGAAGGATCTCGGCGACCTTCATTACTTCCTCGGGATGAGAGTGATCCGTACTCCTGATGGCATGTTGATCAGTCAACGCCACTATGTGATGAGTATGCTCTTCAAATTTGGTATGATGGAATGGAAAGCCGTCTTGACTCCTCTGTACTGGAATGTGAAGCATCGCCCCGACTCTGGAACAACATGTGACCCAAAAAGGTTCTAGTAGATAGTCAAAAGCCCAATCTATCTAACCATCACCAAACCGGACCTCAGCTATCCGGTCGGATTGATTAGTCAATTCATGGTGCATCCGACTGTGGAGCACCTTCAATGCGCACACCGAATACTCAGGTATGTTAGCGGCACTAAGGACATGGGGTTGCTGTATCGGACCGGTGTAGCTAGACAAATTGTCGACTACACAGATGCCAATTGGGCCGGAAATCCCGGAGACTGCAGGTCTACATCCGGATATGGGTTTTCACTTGAAAGCGTTGTGGTCTCCTGGAGCAGCAAAAATCAACTGATAGTAGCATTGTCAAGCACCGACCGAGCCCGAGTATTGAGGAGCAGCTATCGCAACTTGTGAAGCCATATGGCTGAAAAGGCTACTCAAAGATCTATGTGCCGAGGTGTCCGATCTTGTTATCATCTACTATAACAAACTCAACAACATCCAGTTGGCGAAGAACCCCGTCTTTCACGCCCGACAAAGCACATTGAGGTGCACTACCATTTTGTCCGTGAGCGCGTTCTCTTTGGTGAAGTGGAACCGTTGCATGTTCCTACGGATCGACAGATTACCGATATCTTAACCAAACCCCTTAGCTTAGACAAGTTGCGGCAGTTTTCCAGTGCACTCGGTGTGCAATACCTCAATATGCCAAACTTGAGGGGGAGGAATGAAAGGACGAATGAGAAAGAAGACCGAAAAGCCGAGTCAGAAACCGATTTCGATTTCCACCCGACTGAAGAAGTTGGAGTGCGCGGGACGATCGAGAAAGCCAAGACTGGACGTAAGGGGAGCCACCGGAATGGAGAGCCCAACCGGACGACAACCGAAAAAGGGGAAGGCAAAGCCAGAAAGACCGAGACACGAATATGGTATGATGTCGTGAAAGGTCTGGAAATCGACGACAAATTGGAGAGAACACCCATAAACAAGCTGGAACGAATCGGAGGTAGGCGATTATGAGTTCGATTCGGAGGAACTGAATCAACAGAAGGTTAAACGGACAAGGAGGCAACGGAACTCGACACGGACGGGTCGAGAAGCGCCGAAGTTGCAACAATAAGGGAGCTAAGAAGGGCGTTATGAGCAGACAAGCCGACCGAGAAGGTCGAGGAGCACGGAACCGGATGGGTCGAGGAAAGCAGGACCGGACCGGACGAGGAGCGCAAGCCAGGCAAGACGACGCCAGGTGGAGCCGGAGGAAAGGACGGGCAAACACAAACACTGACCAGATGGCCGACGAAAAGGCCGACTAGACAGTCAACACATGTGTTGGCTAATTAACTACTACTATTATTAGTATAATAATAGATGTGAGGGTAGCAGGAACTATATTTGTAAATAGCCCATAAAGTGTATAACTATAAATACACCTAGGGCAAAATTTATGTATTCTATAGTTGTGAGTTACAGAGAGAAGAGAGAGTGCGAGATTGAGTGAGTGGCGCCATAGTATGTGAGCTTAGACGCCAAGAGCCTTGCGTGGTTGATACACTCTGTGTAGGAAGAGTGTTGTATACTGTCTTCTTTATATTCTCGATTGTAAATTGGATCTCTATTCTCGTGGTTTTCCCCGTTATTCCATGTAAAATTGTGTATTCTGTGCATTTGCTGTTTTCTGTTTCCGCGTTATTGTGTATTTCATAGTCGGTCTTTCTCACGAATCTTAGGGATCGAATCTTGTCAAAGATGGAAGGTGTTGTGAGTGGCTTCCCAAGTATGATAGTTCTAAACTCTCAAAATTATGCAGATTGGAAGATAAAGATGGAAGACCTTCTCATAATTAAAGACCTGTATGAGCCAATCGATAGAGCAAAAATACCCACAGGGGTATTAGAGTTTGAATGGAAACTCTTGAATAGAAAGGCGAGGGCCACCATCAGACAGTGTGTTGATGTAGTGTTCTTCAACATGTGGCGAACGACACAAATGCCTATGAGATGTGGCAGAAGTTGTTAGGTCTATGTGAGAGGAAGAACGCCTTCAACAAAACATCCTTGATGAGAAAGATTATGAGGCTGAAGTACAAGGACGGAGAAAGTATAGTGGAGCATGTAAGCACATTCATGGGGTATGTGAACCAATTTGTGGAAAGCAAGTTTCCCCTTGAGGATGCAATGCAGGCCATTCTACTACTGTGCACATGGGTGATCAACTCTAGTGCATCTTTCCATATAACTTTGTCGCGAGGGTGTTTCTCGACGTACATAGTCCAGGATCACAACTATGTAAAGATGGGAGATAATGGGGAGTGCAAGATAGCCAACATAGGAAGTGTAAGCTTGATGACATTGACAGGTTGTCGACTGATGTTACCCGGCCGGCAAAGACCAGGGTGTGAAAAGGGGAATTGTTATTTGGGAATCTGTTGAAATTACTAGTCTTAATATATATATTAATATATGAGAAGATGTCGACGGACGGACCGGAATCAGTATGCCGATCTGGATCCGGACCGATCCTGAATAGGTGCCGGTTGGCACCGTTTTGTACTTCGCACCGATGACCTATATAAAGGCCCGGTTACAATGTAATTATTGACGGAGAGTAATATAAACCTTTTGTTTAATCATTGAGTATTGCTCACCGTTATGTGCTTATTGTATATCTTACGCATGTTAATGACGTATTGCTAAGTAACCGATTAAGGTCCAATTAAGCGTTGTGTCGTAAGTTATCTCGCCGTAACACCCTTTAGTGAAGTGTCTTCAGTGGACACCTTGTGTTAGGCTGTTGTCCGGCCTTAAGGATTAACACAGTTTTTGACGACCACGATTCCTGCACAATCGCAGTGAACAGTGGCGGGAATGGATGACTAGGCCAACAGACGACCCGGTTACGGAGAGAGCAAGAAGAGTTGCTGAACGGTGAAGGCGGCGAGAGGCTTTCCAGCAAGCGGTAGAAGAAATCCAATCGGATCGATCATTTTCCAAAGTGATCCGGAAAGTGGCAAAGGAGTCGCTCTGTCTGCAATAAAACGCCTACCCGGACGAAGGAAGCAGCTTAAGCAGTCTCTGAGAAGCGGAATCCCTTCTCCAGGCCTTGGCCGCAAGAGACGGTGAATCTGAAGCATTTTCGGTGCTGGAATCAGATTCGGAAGGGGGGTTACAGCGTGCACACGAACTATCGCAGCAGTAACGACACCCTAGGAGGACCGGAGGACGAGGAGTCAGATACATTACCGACATCGGAACCAGAATTGTCAGACCGGGAACCTCCGACACTAGACGTGGAGCAACCCCCAGAGACGGAAGAGGACAAAGAAAGACATCTGACACAGTGTTGTCCGCCGGAATAGTATGCCTCTTAGGAAACACGGTCCGTGGTCAGTCCTTTGACCTAGACCCCAAAGTGGGTGTGGAACAACGAACAGAGCTTAATCGTACTACGTAAGGAGAGAACCTCTGTGACTCCGCTGTGTGTAAGGGGAGATGGCTACAACCGACTCCTTCTCACAAGTTGCGCTTACGTACTACTACGATTACGTATCCGAGACACAGACACTGAATTAGCCGTAGTTATACACAGAAACTCAGAGAAGATAGTATTCTATTATCAGGCGTTCTTTTTACAATTCCCAGAATTTACACACACCTCCTTACGAGGTTTTCTGCCCTTTATATATGCAGGGTCTAATTAGCCGTTCACGCGTACCCGCGTGAACCATTACATACGTTACGCTTTATATAGTTTCTTATTCCTACGCTTTTGGCCGTCGGTTACTATTCCGGCGGACAACACCTGGCACGCCTGTGGGACAGTGCCTTTACACGTCGTACCCATCCCATTAATCTTCTTCCAAAATGCCCCGGATGTTTGGCTCTGTTGTGGTGTCCTCGGCTGGAGTTGATGTAGGGCCTGTAGGAGCATCGTGGTGCGGTTCCTCTGCTTGGTCGGCCTGGTTTCTCCAGGAGTCGCCTTCGCCGTGTGCGGGTGGTTTGGGTACGGTGGGTTCTTCTTGAGTTCGTGGACTAGGCTCCGCCGGTAGCGTGCTTGCCATCGGCTGCTGCTCCGCCTCTATTGTTACGTCCTCCGCGGTGTTGGCCGTTTTTGTGTGTCCCTGGGCGTGGGGCGGGGATTCTGCCTGGTCCGCACTATTTTCCGCGTTTTCTGAAGATGGTGTGGGCTGGACCTTTTGTTGGTTAATCGTTTCGCTGTCTGGTCTTGTGGGGAACTCCGCTCGTTCGTCCCCGCTATTCTCCTCCGTTGTCCTCGTTGGTGATCGGTCCTGAGGTTCTTCTTCGGCTGGGCCCGGAATTGGTGTCTCGTTTCACCAAAATCATCTAGGAGTTGTGCGAGTTCTTCGGAGTGTTGGTTTGCTAACGCGCGATAGTCTTGCGCTAGGTCCTCCCGTACGGTCGCAATGCTCTCCTCGTTGAGCTTATAAAACCCTCGGCCGTCTTTCCGTCGGTTCTCCCAGTCCGCACGATACGCGTGCAATTCCGCTGCTTGGGTTGCCCACGCCATCCATCCTTTTTCCAGCGCCGTTTTCAATTGCGCTGTGAACCTTTCCTGATTGGTGTGGAGAAGGATGCGCACGTTATCCGTGATGGCCTGGCAGCGGTTGCGTGCGTCTTCCATCGACTTCTGGAGATTTGCGATTTCCTGCTATTTAACGGCTGCTGCTTCCTCATACGTGGCCTTCAGGCCCGCCCATAGCTGGGATTCCTTTTCATGCTGTTTTTCTAATTTCCCCATTTCATTGTTTAGGCAGATTTTGAGTTGATGCTGTCTGTCTTGTTTGACTAGCAACTGTTCATCAAACCATACCTTCTTTTTATCTAATAAGCCTTGAAGTCCCGCTATTGCCGCCTCTGATTTCTTCGCGTCCTCTCGTAATTGGGCGTTGTCGTCTTTTGTCCGAATGTGCTGTGCCACCTCTGTAGCTAGTTTCTCTTCAAGCGTTTCTACTGCTTTTCGTCCGTTAGCCCGTATCTCCTTTTCTTTGTCGGAGGATTGGCGTAGCTCTGCTCGAAGGCGGTCAATTTCGGATTCCGCTAGCTGCACTGCCCTTTTTGCTTTTGAGGCGATGGCGGTCCGAGCCTCGATTTCTTCTTTGAGAGTGTCGACAACATGGTTCGGTGGCAGGGTTTCGTGTTGCGCCGTAGTCGTATGAGCTTCTAACTCCGCGATGCGTGCGTTGGCCTTTTGTAGTTCGGCTTCGGTCAGCTTAACCTTCTTCCAGACATTCTTATTTTTTATGGCCATCTCCTTGGCGCCCGTGCTGACCTTTGCCAGTTCCCGATGGACTTCGACTAGGGCCATGTTTAATGGTGGTATCTCCATCCCTACTCGCCATACCCCAGCGTTCCTCTGTCTGCCAACCTTGGCCAGCCGGTCCTCATCGTCACTCTCCGTTGTTTGTGTTAGGGCGCGCTCTATCATCTGTCGTTCTGCATGCTCCTTGGCCATGCATTGAGCGGCTTTGACCTGTTGTGCTGCCAGGAACTCCATGAGCTCGAAAGAGGTCCCGAACTGCAAGAGGGCACTGAATTCGTGGGCCGTATCCGGAATATCCGGATATGCCAAAACCTCGCTTTCCGCCGTCAATACAGCTTTCCCTCGCTGGGACTGAGTCGTAATAATCGGCCGCGGCTCTGCTATTGCGGGGCCTTCGCCTGCGGTTGGTGCCTCCGGATCTGTGGGGGCGTTTTTTACCAACCCCCGCCCATCCTTTCTGTCCAATCTGCGCCGTTTGGGTCTAGGGCTTTCCCCCCCGTGCATCGGTGGCTGGTTCTGGGGGTGCCTCCATGGGGTGTCTAGGCTGTTCCTCTTGCGTCCCCCGTATATCCGGTTGGTCGGTAGGAGGTGTTGTCCTTGGGTCTGGTTGGGCCGGTTGGGGTTCCTCCTCCCATGCTGGGGCTGCTAACTCCGCTAACCAGCGTTTCGCGGAGCGGGGCGGGGCCGTGGGTTGGTTGCTGGGTTGTGGTGCTGGTAGACCTCGGGGTGGAAACGGTACCGTAAGGTATTGTTGGATGATTGGCCTGAGCTTTTTGCCTGCTTGGTACGCATGCAAGCTTTCCCGTAACGCCGGCCCTGTGATGACCCCCTAGTCAGCTGTACGCCCCTCAAAGGTGTCGATAATGATGCCCGCCTTCTGTTTAGGCATCCCATAAGCATTGACATGGACGCAACCTACTTCCAGTAGGAACTTGGCCACTTCATGGAAGAAGGGATCCGGAATCTGTTTTGTTCTATAGGCTTTGGCGGAGGATGAGTATGGGCCAAAATACCGCTACAGCGCCTCTGTAGGAGGTATTTCGAAATGTCTTTCGCCTAGTGAAGATAGGTCTAACTTCTTCCGAATGGAAGAGTTTGTGACCGTGTCGATGTTAAGCCGCCTGGTGATGTCCATGGTGTCCGGGTGCGGAGGTGCTTCTGCGACCCGAATATAACCATCCAGGCGCTTCTCCACGAGCCATCAACGTAGGGCAGTAGAGATGAAGATTGGCATCGCCAGGGTAGGTTCGTGGAGAGGCGACGAGTAGTAGTGGTGAGTTGGAGCTCTGAGATGTGATGGGGAAGAAGGTGAGGAGGAGCGATGGTAGCACTGATAGCTAGATGCTGTGTTTCTGCTTTGTGTAGAAAACCTTCTATTTCCTTCTTTTTGTGGCTTAGGGTTCCTTGGGTGGTGAGCCATCATGGTGCCGCGAGTTCTTGAACTAGGAGTTTGTGCACTATCTTCTCTTTTTTTCTTTTTTTTCTTTTTTTCCTAACGGTTAGTTACCCCCTATTTTTACATTATAGTACAATTGGGCCTGTCCCTTTTACGCTGCGGGTTCTACGGCTTTGTCCCATTCGGCGGTGAATGGGTTAGGTGGTGTAGGGCCCAGTTAAGGTTTGAGCCGAAACCCATTCACTTTTTGCGGTACTATTTCTCCAGCCACTGTTCCTAGTTGGAACGTGCCCTATTCCACTCCAATTATCCAGTATGGGCCGGTCCAGCGGAAACGCAGCTTACCCGGCATCTGGCCCATGTGTGTTTGAAAAACTAGCACCGCTCGGCCCACGGCGAACTCCTTTTCCCTTGCACTCCGATGCCAATCGACAAATGCTTTACGCCGTCGCTGTTCTTCTTCCAACACAGCCATGCTGTGGACGCGTTTCTCCCCTAGTTCGAGGAGTTGGTGAAGCCGTTCCTCCTTTGACTTGGCTTCTGATAATCGGTTCTGTACGTTAATGCACAACCTAGGTACCCGGAATTCGACCGACATTACTGCTTCTAGTCCAAACGCTAGCCGAAACGGTGTTGATCGTATGCTTGTTTTGTAACTAGTTCTGTACGCCCATAACGCGCTCTGGAGTTTGGTGTCCCAGTCCGTTCTGTTTTCATTGACAATTTTCTTTAAAATGGTCTGTAAAGTTTTGTTCGTGGATTCCGCTAATCCATTCGCCTACGGGTAGTATGGCGTGCTTTTCTTGTGGACGACTACGTAATGCTATGTTAGTTCCCGAACCACCGTATTGAGGAAGTGGCTCCCCTGGTCACTGATGAGCTCAATCGGGCAGCAGAACCGGCACCAGATGTGCTCGTACAGAAATTTGGCTGTGACGGCCACCGTATTTTCCCGTAGTGCCTTTGCTTCTACCCATTTGGTACAGTAATCCGTGGCTACCAATATGTATTTGTTACCCGTACGGGCTGCTGTTGGTGTGAAGGGCCCCACAAAATCTAATCCCCACTTTTGGAAGGGGTCCAGTGGTAGCACGGGCTGGTGTGGCATCCTTGCGTCCTCCTCGGGCTGACCCATCCACTGGCACAAGTCACACTTTCTACAATACTCGGATGCGTCCTTCTGTGTTGTTGGCCACCATAAGCCAGCCTGCCATACTTTGCAAGCTGTCACATTGCCTGTGTAATGGCCGTCGGCCGTGCTGCAGTGTGCCTCCCGTGACACTACTTCTTTTTCATCCTGACGGACTCCCCGTCGCCAAATGCCGTCACTTCCCCGTCGACCAGGCATAAGTGACGGCTTCGGACGGCTAGTCGTTTCTTCTCGTCTGTGCGTAATTGTGGTGGAGGTAGTCCTGTAGTCAAAAAGTACGTCATTTCCATAAGCCATCGATCCGGAAAGGTGGATTTTGTTTTTTCTGCAATCGTTGCTACTCGCCAGATGTCGGCGTCCGGAAAATCGTCGTCGTCTTTCTGTACTATTTCTCCACTCTCAAGTCTGCTCAAAAAATCCGCCACTGCGTTGTCGCGTTACTACGCGCGTGCGTGGGGGAACGAGGCGGGACCATCGGGGTCTTGAACCAAAGAGCAGGTGATAGAAGGGGAAAGAGAAAGAGAGAGACGCTCGGTTACGTATGAGCAAAGAAACACAGGGACACGGCCCTGTCAACGCAGAAGACATGAATGGACACAGGGACCGAGAGACACGAATGTTTGTATCTTAATGAATGACAAATAAACGACAGAGCACACGAGCGGTTTCAACCGAACAGGCCGGCAAACAGATGCCGATGCCTGCTCGTCTGCGCACGAAAGGGGATAGGATGGAGGTGTTGCCGGAAGCACACGGGTGTTCCTCGAAGCAGCGCGAGCCTCCCGAAAACCTGCAGAGAAGAGCGATGGAGAACGAACAGAGGAGAAGCGTTCGGTTACGGTCCGACAGCACTTCGTCCTCCTCAATAATAATCCTATCTCCCCGCGTCTCCCTCTCTTTTATAGCTTCAAGAAGGGAGCCGTTTCCCTCATTAACTTCCTACCTACCGAATCTAACTACATGAGATATACCCTTGTACCTAATTCTCTATTATACACATTAAAGGGCGCGCACGCGTGAAGAGCCGGTTCACGCGCGCTATGCACCGATTGCGCTAAGGGATGGTTTTCTTCACGACATCCGCCCCCACCGAACCCGCATCCACCGGTATGCGCCAAAATTGGGTTCTGGTTGAAGAAAATTGGTCTGGGTTCCAGTTCCTCGTCCATCGGTTCGTCCTCCGTTTCGGACTATTCGTCATCGCTGTCCAGGCCTCTTAGATCCGGTTCGCCGTTGTGGCGCTTCTTGAACGCTTTGATCCGCTTCCCTGCTACCGGTATCGCCATCCTCGTACCGTCGAGTTCCGCCAGGTGATACCTTCCGTTGTCGTTGGCGCTCGTTACCACGTAAGGCCCGAATCACCGCTTTGCAAACTTCCGTGTTGCCCGGTGCTGGTTGTCGAGGCTGTTGTCGTAGACTAGCACCTTGTCGCCTTCCTCGATTTTCTTTGGTCGAAGCTGGTGCGTTCGGTCAAACCGGGCTTTGTTCGTCATCCTCGCCGTCCGAAATCTCTTCACCGTTCGTTCCACATCCTCTGGCCTCCGCTTGAGCTGTCGTATACGCGCCGCTAGCAATTCTTCCCAGCTCATCTTGTCTCTCCAGTCCACTGTCGCCCAAGAGGAGATCGTCCGTTCCATTGGCATGATCGGCTTCTGTCCGAACATGAGCTCTGACGGCATGAACCCGGTTACCGAACTGTGCGTTGTCCGGTCCGCCCACAAGGCATAAGGTAACAGTCGTGGCCAGTTCCCGACCTGGCCTCCGCACGCCCGGACTAGCGCTTTGACAATCGGTCCGTGTCCGTGGCCCACGTCCCACGGTGTCCAGCCCAGGGGCTGGACACCGTTCCATTGGCATGATCGGCTTCTGTCCGAACATGAGCTCTGACGGCATGAACCCGGTTACCGAACTGTGCGTTGTCCGGTCCGCCCACAAGGCATAAGGTAACAGTCGTGGCCAGTTCCCGACCTGGCCTCCGCACGCCCGGACTAGCGCTTTGACAATCGGTCTGTGTCCGTGGCCCACATCCCACGGTGTCCAGCCCAGGGGCTGTTGTGGTAGGCCTTCAACAACTCCTCCTGTTCCTCCTCCATCGCCACTACTCGGAGCGGGATGCCGTTTCTCTTCTTCGGGTACTTCCACAAGTATCCGTCCCGGAGAAAGAATCGGTATGCTTTCTTCCGGATCCGGTTGGCCTCGTTCTTTGTCCATGACGCGTCCGGCGTCATCGTCCTCAAGAATCCCCCAATCTGCAGCCACTCCCCATCTTACTTGCTCTCGTTGAAATCGTTAAGCGCCGGAGTGCTCCCCCCCTCGGTTGTCACGTAAGCCGCCTCGAAGAAGTCCATGCCGACTTCCTCGTCCTCCGAAACCATGCCGCCCTCATCGTCGAATCGCTCCCTCGAAAGCATGTCGGCCATGGCATTGTCTTTCCCGGAAATGTGTCGTATTTCCGGATCCAGGGACTTGATGTACGCTATCCACCTGAGCATTGCCAGGTCCGGGGTTGCGCATCCGGAAACCATGTCGAGAATCGGCAGGCAGTCCGTCTCGATAATCACCTCTGTCCTGATCAGATAGTCTTTATCGGCCTTCACCGCCGAAACGATACCCCAGAGTTCGCGTTTAACCTGGGCGTATCCTCGTTGTCGCTCGTTGAGGACCTTCGCGCCAAACCGGATTGGGAACCGAATGCCGTCCTCATCTTCTTGGTTGACGACCCATCCGATCCCGGTTGGACTTGTATCTACCGTTATGTAGATGGGAGTGCCTTTCTCGTAGACAGCCTTCCAGAGTGTCAGAGCTGCAGCAAGAGCCTCCTTCATCTTTCGAACCGACTCCATATGCTCGTCTCGCCACTCAAATCTTTGCCCCTTTTTCAGCAACCCGTATAGCGGCTCAGCAACGTGGGCGTAATGCGGGATCCATATGTGGTAGAACGCGCATGCTCCCAAGAACCTCCGTACCTCCGTGACCGAGTTACAGTCGGGCTTCATTGCGGAGATGGCTTCTACCTTAGCCGGAGACGGTTTCCGGCCATACGGTCCACATAGATGTCCGACCACCATGATCTCTGATTGCCCGAAGGCCGATTTCTCCCCGGAGAAGGTGAGCCTCGCGTCCTCTAGCCTCTGTAGCACCCTCTCGCAGTCGTCAATGTGTGTCGCCACGAATTTCCGGCATCCGTTCGGTCCGATCGTTTCATCCTTTTCCTCCACCGGACATCCCTTGATTGGGATGTCGTCCAAGAATTGCATGGTGATGTCCGGGATACAATCCCTCAACACCTTGTTCATCGCATTCACCATGTGGGCCACCGAGTTCGTCCCTCCTTGTGGCAGGGTACACATCCGCACTAGGCCGAGAGGAGTCTGCATCGTCGTAATGTCTCTGCTCTCCACGGCTAGTTGGAACTGATCGTACCCCGAGTACAGATCACCGACCGAGTAGATCGACCTTCCGACGAAGGCTTCCGCGAACTCGTCTATCGTTGGTCCAATTCCTGCGTTCCGAATGGTCACTCTGTTGACCAGTTGCAGGTCTTGAATGAAGTGCAACATCCCGTTCTTCTTCGGTTCGGTAAACCACCAGTTCGAGTACGGGGCACTCGACGGTTCGAGGATGCCCATATCGACTTTCTGCCTCAACAACTCCATCAGGTCCGGGATGTGAGCTCTCGGTACCGGAATTGGTTTGAGATTCCACAGCACATGTGGTACCGTGAATATCACAATCGGTTTTACGACTATTGGGTCTACGCACCCGATCTCCTCCGGTGAGAATGCGAAGGCTTTCCCGTGCCTTCCGAGCATTCTCCGAAACCGGTCTTCTTCCGCCGGTAGTAGGAACCCGCCCCCACCGATTTTGAGCTCCCGTAGCATTCTGTCGGTGAAGGTGTGTCCTATGCAGGCCGGATCTCGTAAATTGGGATCCGACGCGACCCCCTTGATTCGCAACTCGCTGCCCTCCGGTAAGGGTGCCGCGACTGGCCTTACCTTCCGGTCCACAGTCTTGTACTTCGTGTTAACCCGGGCCGTCTGATTCGACTCGAGCCCCCGACTGAAGTCCTCGATGACTTCGAACATTTCTTCTGAACAAACCGGTATCATCCGATCCTCTTTAAGGCCCTCTCCGACCACCTCTCGCAGTATTCCCAAGGTGTCGTCGAAGGAGACCGCCTCCACGGCTCCGTTGATTTCCTCGCTGGGCTCGAGAACTCCGCACACTCGAAGTCGCTCTTCCGCCCTTGTCTTTTCTCGGCCAACGACGCCGACTATCGTATACCCTCCGTTGTCGGAGAAACAAAACTTCCTACTTATGGTACAAGGTTTCCTTGGTTTCGCCTCTATCGTACATTTGTGGGGTTTTCCTAGAGTGTCCGGACTATCGCGGCCCCACGCCTTGACAATCCTCTCTAAAAAACCTCTCGGTTCTCGCCACCGAGGGACTCGCGGTTTTGCTTGTGGTTCGGTCGCACCGTCAGGAATTGGACCGAATGACGCCCGTCCTGACTCTTGACCCTCGCGTAAGCCGACCCGTTGTCCAGCACCTTGGTCTCCATCTGTGCTGCCGTAATGTACGGTTCTCCTAGTATGACCAGGTGTGAGGACGTCTCCTGCACAAAGAAATGTTGGTCTATCTCGACGTTGTTGATCTTGACTCGCACGTTTGGGCAGGCCCCGTGTAGTTCCTCGGTGGCGCGCGTCGCCGCCCGTATCTTCCACCCGTGCTTGGTGTTGACTGGCCATTTCCCCTTCTTGTAGAAGTCCATAGACATCAAGTTTATTTCCGAACCATGGTCCACCAACGCCACCACCGGTTCCTGAACATCTCCGATCTTCACCGGGGTTTCCGTGGTCGCTCGGGCCCAGTGTGGCCTCGAATAGTGGCTCTTTGCCCACTCGTCTTCCAGTGCCATGTCCTTTATGTGCGTCGTCCGCACCTCCACCGGCCTTTCCGGTTCTGTCTCCGTCGACAGCCTCTTCCTCTTCACCAAGTCTACGATGGAGTCGTGGAACTCCTTGGTGATTCCGAGCACCTCCCGCAACGACAGTTCCATCTTGCTATCGAGGATTCGTTCTTCCAGGACCTTTCGTAGGTCTGTGGTCCTTTCGATCTCCGTGCCCAACCGGTATCCGCCCTTCTTGTGGTTATCCCGGGCACTGGTCTCACCGGCCTCGTTCCGTTTCGGCCCGAATCGGGTTTCTTATCTCTCTGAGGGTCCAGCCCCTCCGGTTTTACCTACCCGTTTGTCTTCAACCAGAGCCTCGTAGTTCTGGCAAGCTGCTTCGACGAAACCCGTCTTTTCTTCGACCGGGTCACTCCACCCGGTTACCTCCTGGACCCGCTTCTCCGCGCGGTCTGCCTCGTCTTTCCTTAGTCGGGCACCGGCGAGGCCTTCCAGCATCGTCGGCCAGAACCCGGCTTTGCTCTCCTTCCGGGCCTCACTGTCTCCGACCCGAATATCGGCTGACGCCGAGTAGTGGACGGTCTCCACGTGCCGGGCCGCCGCCTCTTCCATCAGCCTTTTCATTCCTCCTCGCCCGTCGTTTCGGTTCAGGGCCCTCCGGGTATCGCTGGCGTGCACCCGACCTTCCCACAGGTACAGTACCCGGCTTCTCAAAGCCTCCGCAAAGTCCCCGCAGTCTTTCCGGATGTGGCCGACCTCGTCGCACCACATGCACCTATTTCCTGCCGGAGGCCGTCGGTCACGAGCCTGTTCCCTCCGAGCCTAGGCGATCTAGAGATCCTCTACCGCTCGTGTCAACTCCTCCAAAGCTGTTCCCCCGGACGAGCCTCTGACCATGCCGGTCGAAGCCGAACCGGTTTCGAGCCACTCCCGGGTCTCTTCCCTTCAAGCCTGTGGTATCAGTTCGAGCTTCCTTGCTGCGACAGGACCCGCCCCGGTCGCCCCTGTATCAGCCCACTCCCACCATTTGTCAAAACGGCCGCAGACTCTTTTTACCACGGCCCAGTCGGCCGTCAGCCCGTCTTCGGTTTCCAGTAAGGAGCCCACTTGCTCCCGATCCCGTGCGTCAACCGATTTGACAAACAGTAGGACACGACTTGTGTCCAGAACGGTCCGATCGAGCGTCGAAAGGCGCACAAAGCGTTCCTCAAAATCCCGGAGGAGTACCGATGCATTTCTTCCTTTGTTGGGGGCCTCCACCCACTCCATGAAGCCCCGCTTTGAAAGTCAAAGCGCGTCATCCAACCCGTATTTCTCCAGGAGCCGTCCTTCGAACTCCTCCCAAGTCCGGCTCTCCGCCCGGACCTCGAGCACCCCCGCATGGATGCCTGGCATCACCACTCGAGGGAATCCAGCAAGACGCCTCTCTTCTGGAATATCCCTCATCAACATCTCCGCCCGGTAGGACGCCAAATAACTCGTGGCATCCTTTCCACTGAACCGGCCGATCGTAACGACGATCGCCTCAATAGCCCTGTCAAGGGCGCCGGTGCCCTCGCGCGCGCTCACTATCCGGTCCACGGCCGAAGCCATGTTCTCTGCAAGATCCGACCCCCTCATCTTCAGCTCCTCTGCCGCCTTGTTCACGTCGGGTACACCAAAGATGTCGCGTTACTACGCGCGTGCATGGGGGAACGAGGCGGGACCACCGAGGTCTTGAACCAAAGAGCAGGTGATAGAAGGGGAAAGAGAAAGAGAGAGACGCTCGGTTACGTATGAGCAAAGAAACACAGGGACACGGCCCTGCCAACACAGAAGACACGAATGGACACAGCGACTGAGACACACGAATGTTTGTATATTAATGAATGACAAATAAACGACAAAGCACGCGAGCGGTTTCAACCGAACAGGCCGGCGAACAGATTCCAATGCTTGCTCGTCTGCGCACGAAAGGGGATAGGATGGAGGTGCTGCCGAAAGCACACGGGCGTTCCTCGAAGCAGCGCGAGCCTCCCGAAAACCTGCAGAGAAGAGCGATGGAGAACGAACAGAGGAGAAGCGTTCGGTTACGGTCCGACAGCACTTCGTCCTCAATAATAATCCTATCTCCCCGTGTCTCCCTCTCTTTTATAGCTTCAAGAAGGGAGCCGTTTCCCTCATTAACTTCCTACCTACCGAATCTAACTACCTCAGATATACCCTTGTACCTAATTCTCTATTATACACATTAAAGGGCGCGCACGCATGAAGAGCCGGTTCACGCCCGCTATGCACCGATTGCGCTAAGGGACGGTTTTCTTCACGACAGCGTGTTGCGTCCCTGGCCGGTGTGGAATTACGAACTCGAATTCGTGGAGCAGCAGCATCCACCACGCCAATTTCCTTGTCAGGTGTTGTTTCTCTACCAAACACAATAATGCCGAATGATCTACGTGGAACGTGAATTTCCGTCCTAGTAAAGAATGTCGGAATTTATTGATGCTATAGATCATCCCTAGCACCTCCCGCTCTGTTGTGGAATAGTTACACTCTGCTATTGATAATTTACGACTTGCGTAGTATACTGGCCTGTACCAGTTTGGTTCGGTGAGTTGCATTAGCACGCTTCCTATTGCTGTGTCCGAGGCGTCGACGAACACGTGAAATGGTTTCGCCCAAACTAGAGGTTGTACTACGGGGGCCTGTGTAAGCATTATCTTAAGTGCCTCATATGCCTTATCCTCTATTGCAGTCCATTGAAAAGGAGTCTGATGTACGGCAGCGTGTAGTGGCGTGGCGAAGTCCACCAAATACCGTATCATCTGACTATGCCACCGTATTTGGCCCAAAAACCGGCTAAGTGCTTTGGCATTTGTCGGATTTTTAGCTTGCGTAATAGCAGAGATCTTGTTTGGGTCGACCGCTATTCCTTGCTGACTATGTGGCCTAGGAGAGCCCCGCTGGTCACGCCGAATGCACATTTCGCGGGATTCCGGCTTAAGCGTGCAGTGCGGCAACGTTCCAGGCAGAGACGTAAGTGTGAGAAATGGTCTTTTGTTCGCCCATATACCGCAAAATCGTCTAAAAAGACTTGCATGAATGCCGGAATGTATTCCCCAAAGATCTCCGTAATCATTCGTTGGAATGTTGCCGGTGCTGTCTTTAGGCCGAACATCATGACGACCGCCACATATACTCCCCAGTCCGTGACAAATGTCGTCTTCTCCTTGTCGTCGGGGTGCATGCGCACTTGGTTATAGCCACTGAAGCCATCTAAGAAACTGTACATCTCATGGCCTGCGACGGTGTCCAACACGCTATCGGTGAAGGGTAAGGGAAATGCGTCCGTAATGGTTACGACGTTTAATTTTCGGTAATCCACGCATACCCGTATTTTGCCGTTTTTCTTTGGGACAACCACTATCGGGCTAAGCCATGTCGCTTGTTTCACTGGTCGTATGAACCCAGCCCTCAGCAGCTTGTCAATTTCTTCTTTCACACGGGTCGCGTAATTGGGGTTCATGCAGTAGCGACGCTGCTGGACAGGTTTCGCGTCCGTTGCTAAATTGATCTTATGCTGATAGAACTTGGGATCTAACCCCTTCATGTCCTCATGAGCCCATGCGAACACATCTTTATATTCTGTGAGTAGTGCGATCATTGTGGTTCTCTGGTCCGGCCTCAATTCCTTTGCTATGGAGAGGAACCGGGGTTCCGCTCCCGTACCCACAATCACTTCGTCGAGAGCGGAAGCGGTGACCCGTCGTGAAATCTCCATTTCCCTTTTGAAGGCCGCCCGTGCTCTGCTAAGTTCCAATATGGATTATGGGTTTGGTTCATACGACTCTTCGCTCGGAACAATGGCCGTAGTATATTCTGCCGCAGTTGCGATGACATCTATCTCGAACAGCGGAATAATTCGAGGGTGTTCGTCAAGGTACGCTTCCAATTCGGCATCCTCCACCCCAGCCAGCATATTGATGTCTTCCGCATAGAACGGTGTTATCCCCTTAGGTTGTGGCTTGTTGTCTTCCGTAGGTACACGAACCTTGATGCGTCCCTGCCGGAAACTGATACACTCGTGTTGCCAGCTCTGCTTGATATTTGTTGTCCGAAGCCATGGTTTGCCCAGAAGCACTGGGTACGCTCCAGGCGCATCCAAAGCAAGGACGGCCGCCGATATGTCGAAGCAGTGTCCGCCCACAATGATGCCTATTTTGCGAATTAGCCCCAACGGCCGCACTGATCGGGTATCTGCCATTCGGAGCCAGAATGGACACGCCTCCCATTCGGAAATGCCCAGCTATTTGCAAGTTTTCGCGCTAATCACATTGACGCCTAAGCCGCCGTCGATTACACATCCAGGGACTTCCTGTCCGTGCAATATTACTGTAATGGCCGGGTTGTGCTGATCTACCACTAGTGGTCCCTCGTTGACGTCAGTCAGGTTTGTGGCAATGCTTGCCCCGGTCATGCCCGCCACCTGTGCTTCCGTGGTCTGGCGGAAACGTGGAACTAGCTGTAGCAGTTTTTCCATAGTTAGCGTGATTTCACAGCCCGTTAACACCTACCAAATGGGGTCCGGCCCCGGTTTTTCGTTCTCTGTTTGCTTCATTGCATTCGCGGACGCCTGCCTCATACGTTCCGTATTGGCCGCGTTTGCTTTTTCCACCCAGGCTTGGGCTTGTCATCGTACCTCGTCCTGCGCAGCCCAATTGGCCATTTTCATTTGCTGGCGTGTGGTGACTTGTTGCACCTCCGCCGTAATCGTGTTGACGGCGGGCCCCTTTCCCTTGCGTGTTGGGCATTGTGTGGCATAATGTCCGGGTTTCTCACAAATAAAACAATAGATGCTTGATTCTCCCTTCTCAGCCCCAGGTGGAGTGTGCCATTCTCCGGGCGCTACTTGCTCTTCGCAGTCCGGCCTCGTTTGTCGAGACGTACGCGGTGGCTGCTATTGATCCCGTCATTTTTCCTGGTGCCTCTCATCCCCCGAGGTTTCGTCGTAATGTCGATGATCCCTATATTGTCGAGGCTTACCTCGATAGCCATTGAAGCCGCCCCGTTTGTTCATCGGGCGTTGATGTTCGTATCGCCAGCCTCCTTTGGCGTAACTCGGATGTCCACGATAATCCTCGTCCTCCGGGTCCTCCTCCTCGGACTCGTTGTGATTCCGGCGATTCCGGTTGTACCTGTCCTCCCGCGGGTTGCGATCCCTATACCGGGGTCGGTCTTCTTGCCTCCTTTGTTCCACCCGATGTGGTTGCCGCTGTGTGTGCACGCTGCGGACCGCGGGCGTGGCTCTATTTAACATATTATACTCGCATTGGTCAACTATGTGAACCTTCGAGTGGCAGATTGGGCAGTGGATTCGCATATTGCACTCCACCGCGGAATGCCCCGAGTTCAAGCAAATCGTACACTAGATTGCCTGACGAAATTGGCGTTCCTCATCCTGAGGTAACGCTTGTCGTAAGGATGACATTGAAAACCTCTCCTCCTCGTTATCCAACTCGAGTTGTAACGCTCATTCAATCACCATATCCGTCGTTTCCCTTTCACGCTATTGTTGTTGAGCGTTGCCCTGATGGGCCGGCGTAACGTTGCCAGAAATGTTTCCCGTGCCTCCTCCTCCGCAGGGCTTCAATCCAGTTTCCGTCGTAAATTTTGGAACCGTAAGCTGAAGTCTGCTATTGTCTCGGTCGGTAGTTGCTTAATTGTATAAAACGGCCCGAGAATCTCGCGTTGTGGAACCCTCTGGTGAAAAAAACGCAAGAAGGCGGACTGGAGCTGATAGAAGGTTGTTATGGCCGGTAAATCCATCTGTGAATGCCAGAACGCCGCACGCCCATCTAATGTTAATCCGAACTCCGTCATTTTCGACTGGTGTGCCACCGTCTCGGAAAGGTTCTGTGCCATGTGGTTCGCATTCCAAACGTTCAAGAACATGCGAACATGAGTTGCGGCGTCGGTTTCGCCATTAAAGCAAGGGTAGGCAAAGGCCATCGTGGGAGCTACGGCGGATCGGAGAAGGTCACCGGGAGGCTGCGGTAAGCGTGGTCCCCTCGCCTCGTCGAGGTATTTGGGGAGCAAGGACTCCTCTTTGCGCTCCTGGCAGGGGTCGCCGATGCGTGGCTTTTGCCGAGCGCGTTCTTCTGCCTGGTGTGTGACGGACCTTGTTACTGGCCGGTCTTGTCTTGTTGGTTCTCTGAGTCGTCTATGGCTAAACATCCATTCGTGGTTGCTCGTCTGTGAGGAAACACAGATCACCAGGCGTGCAAAAGTGTTGCCTCTTAGGAAACACGGTCCCGGCAAAGACCTTCGACTCCGACAGAGGACCAGCAACGACCTCCGACGCCAACGGAAGAGCAGGAAAGACCACTGACACCGCCAGCCCACGCACCGACACCGGACAACGACATGTCGTTCCAGTACACCAAGTATAGGGATGACCCGGACGCGGAGGCTCATGTTCACGCTTTTCAACAAACATGGGAGGCGAACCATGTGTCACAATGGTTAACCGCAGCCAAAGAGGAACGATCTAAGATAGCCGAATTCAGCGTGACATTGGAAGGACCGGCCGCCAGATGGCACCGAACGCAGGACCCCAGCACCATCACCACCTTTACGGACCTGAAAGCTAAATTCTTGCACTTCTTTCAGAAGGAGGTGGACCAGAGCGAAATGGTGGGCCTATTTTATACCATCCAGAAAGCATATTGCTACTATTGCCGACAAGAAGGACATTATAGTAATCAATGCCTGGCAAAGAGCTATGATAAACAACCGGCGGTGAACATGGTAGTCACTGAAGTCGCAGAACTGCAGCAGGAAACCACAAGATCGAAGGGTAAGGCGATGGAATGGTAGTAGACACAAACAGTTCGGTGATCACAGTCATCGTGAAGGGAAAGGAGTTATCCGGAACAGTAATAGATGGAAGATCCGGCGTCAATGTGATTAGCCTCCGAACGTGCAAAACCTTGGGAATCCAAGAGCGAGAACCATGCCCGTTCTGGCTACGGATGGCGGATACAAGCTCAGTGCGACCACACATTTCGCATTTCGGCAGTAGTGCTACAACTACAGGCACAAGGAGCTTACCCACTATTGTTGGGGCAGCCGTGGTTGAAAATGGCGGACATTAAACAATACTGGAGGAAGAATATAATCACCTTCCGGCGGGGAAAAGCAAAAGTACGGGTACCGACACAACCACGGACGGGTACCGGGAAGGAATTGACACCCCTATATGCCGAATGCGTCAATATGCTGAACGGATTAACATACGAACATGTAGATCAATACTTGCAGGATAATCCGAAGATCGTAACTCTATTCGAAATCGACATAGCCGAAGCCGTATCACCATACATACTGCCACCAGACGGAGCCAACGAGGAACCAAATAAAGAAGTGATCCGGGAGCTACGGCAAGCACAAGAGGCGCTGGAAAGAGAAATAGTCGTATCGCAACGGGTTAAAGCATCCCAACTAGAGGAGGTAAATCTAGGAACTACGGAAGAGGCGAGACCGGTGCACATCGCCAAGGAAATGACTCCGGAGAACAAAACGGTGATGATTACACTTCTCAAAGAATATTGGGATGTGTTTGCCTGGTCTTACGAGGATATGCCGTAGGAATATTGGGATGTGTTTGTTGCCGTAGGAATGATGTTCAGACTAAAAACGGCGCCGGCAATGTTCCAGAGGATCATCATGGAAATATTCGGAGAATTCATACCGGCATTCATGCAGGTGTTTCTGGATGACTTCGCCGTCTATAGACGAAAAGGAGATCACTTTCAGCACCTCCGACTGTGTCGGCATGAAATGTCGAGCTTACCGGCTAAGCTTGAATCCAGCAAAATGTGTATTTGGAGTGTCAAGCGGGGCGCTATTAGGACACATTGTGAGCAAGGAATTGCCATGGACCCGGACAAAGTAAAAGCAATCTTGGAGGCACCGACACCAACAACGGCCAAAGCATTAAGCTATTTCTTAGGCCAAATCCAGTGGCATAGCCGAATGCTCCGGTATCTGGCGGACCTAGCTACACCACTGCATGTTGGGGTACACCGACCGACACCGAAGACAAGGCGTACCGAGCACTCAAAGTACTATTGTCGCAAGTGCCGGAAGTGCAACCCCCGGATTGGGCTAAGGAGTTTCATGTGTTCGTGGATGCATCCGACATTGCAATCGGAAGTGCGCTGATGCAACTTACGGAGCCAAGGTGGTACCCGAAAGTTATCCCAAGCCGAACGAAATTATTCCACCACGGAAAGGGAAGCTTTGGGCATGATCTACAACGTGACAAAATTCAGACATTATTTGCTGGGAAGGAAATTTTCCTTCCACGTAGATCATTCGGCACTCCTCTATTTAGTTTCTAAAGAGTCACTAACCGGTAAGTTGGCACGGTGGACGTTGCTGTTACAGGAATTTGAGTTCGAAATATTCCACCAACCTGGCATGCAACACGCAGTAGCAGACTATTTGAGCCGGTTAGATTCCGGCGAGACTGGTGACGGAGTCCCGGACGAGTTTCTGGATGCTGAGCTATTTCGAGTTACCACGGAAACGACAACAGATGAAACGGTGGCACAAGCAGACAAGTGGCTAACGAATATGCAATAATTTCTGAGCACCGGATTGCCTCCGAAGGAGATGAACCGGGATGAGAGGAAACGCCTGGCGGTACAAAGCCAACACTTTTGTTTAGTACAGGACACGCTATACCACAAAGGCGCGGACGGTATATGGCGATGGGCGGTGCACATCGACGAGAAGGATATAATACTACGAGAAGCACAGTGCGGACTCGCCGGAGGCCATTACGCCGTAGATGCTACGGCGAGGAAGATATGGCAGAGTGGCCTATGGTGGCTGACAACATTGAAAGACGTGGTCCGGTTTGCTAAAGAATGCGATTTATGTCAGCGAATGGACCAGCCAACCAAACAAGCTAGGATGTTGCACCAGCCGGTACTGCCGTTAGAACCATTTCAGAAATGGGGGTTGGATTTTGTGGGTCCATTCAAACCACCAGCAATGAGAACCGGTAACCGGTATGTGATCGTAGCTACGGATTACTGCACGAAATGGGTAGAAGCCAAAGCCTTGCGCCACAACACCGCGGCGTCGACGGCGAAATTCTTGTATGAATACATCTGGTGCAGGTATGGATGCCCAATCGAGCTAATAAGTGACCAAGGAGGGCACTTCCTTGGCCAAGTGGTGGAAAGCTTGACGTCGTTCTATGCCATGGTTCATAAACGGAGCATGCCATACTATCCGCAAGCAAACGGGTTACCCGAGTCGGCGAACAAAACGCTACAGAATATCCTTCAGAAAATCGTCTGTTCCGGCTACCATTCGAATTGGAGGCCGTCATGCCGGTAGAGTTCCAGGTCCCGAGCTTACGGATTCAAATTAGGGAACGGTTAAATGAGAAGGAATCAGAGGCAATTCGGTTAGCAGCTCTATGTGAAC